>NW_028172067.1:30000-45000 GCF_963971535.1 Notolepis coatsorum
CCTGTCACTGTCACACTACCAAACGGTTAACCCTTTTCACTGCGACAATACAATACACAGAAGGTTAACCCTTTCACTGCCACACAACAGCAGGTTAACCCTTTCACTGCCACACTACAGAAGGTTAACCCTTTACTATCACACTACCGACGGTAACCGTCGGTAGTGTGATAGTAAAGGGTTAACCTTCTTTATTACATGGCGTTTTCACATTCGTGGAAATGCTTGCTTGTGATTGGTCAATAGCCCCCCGACAGCGGTCATTATTACACAATAATGACCGCTGTGGGACAATAATGACCGATGTGCGCAGCTGTTCGCAATCAAGCCCACATCAGTGCAGCAAATCAGACACACCTGCCGCGGCTGCACTGACAGCGGAGTGTGTGTGACGATTACAGCGGAGCCAGAACAGAGGCTGCCCGCGATAATAATAATCACTTTATTTGGGCTGACAGAGCCACAGAACTGCGATTTGTCAAATGAATTAGGTATATTGTTAGTAAGTTAGCCATGTAATAAGCGGGATTGTTACAAAGAATGAAATCAGGAATGTCCAATCGTTGCTTTTCTTTTGAATCAAATCTTAAGGTCCTTTATTTTCTATTAGTTACAAATTCTAATTCAGTTCAGTTCGTTTTCTTCCAGTTCAGTTCAGTTCAATTCAAAGTCTCTTTACATTCCTCTTTTACAGTCTGTGGTGGTAGTGTCGTCAGTCGGTTTCCTACCAGGAAGTGAGCTGGGGTTAGAGGTGCCACCTCGCTTTCGTGGTCCACATAAGTGAGTGGTCTTGAATTGATCACAGCCTCCACTTCAGTCAGAAAGGTCTGCAGTTCCTCGAAGCTCAGAAATGCTTTTCCCACAATTCTTTTGAGGCTGGTCTTGACTGAACGCACCATACGCTCCCATATACCGCCCCACCATGCAGCTCTTTCCACAATAAACTTCCAGTTTATAAGTTTTTCTGCAAAGAAGTCCTTCACTTGGTTGGATTTCATTGATTTCCATATTTCGTTCAAGTCCTGTGATGCCCTTTTAAATGTCTGTGCATTGTCTGAATAAATTGTTGAGCAAATGCCTCTTCTTGCAATAAACCTTCTGAAGGCCAAAAGAAAGTTAGGTGTCGTCAAGTCTGACACTAATTCTAAGTGAACAGCTCTGGTTACTGCGCACGTGAATAAAGCAATGTAGGCCTTTTTGTCGTCAGGTCTGACGTACAACGGCCCTGCAAAGTCAACTCCAGTCACTTCAAATGGTGCAGCTTCAGTTGTCCTGTCCGTAGGTAAAGGTGCTGTTATTTCTTGACTGGCCTTGGTTGTAAACCTTTTGCAAATGAGACATCGGTTTAGAATCCGTTTAGTTGCTTGTCGTCCTCTTAGGATCCAGAAACGTTCACGTAGCTGTGTTAAGGTGTTCTGAAGTCCATTATGCATTACCTCTTCATGCGCATGTTTTATTTCCAGTTCTGTAAATACGTCATGCGTGGGTAGAATAAACGGATGCTTTTGTCCATATCTGAGGCTTGATTTTTGCAATCTACCTCCAACTCGCATTACTCCATTATCCAAGAATGGGTTTAGATCTTTAATTTTCGAGTGCTTGTGAATATCCGTTCCCTTTTGCAATTCCTTCATTTCTTGTGGGAAGGCTCTCTTTTGCGTTTCAGCAATCCAGTATAACTCTGCTGTGTTCATTTCCACTGCCGTCAGTGGCCCTTGGCGTTTACTTTTATTGCGCGAGTTATGCACAAATCGGTTTACCCATGCAGTAATTCTGAGAACTGTAGTTAGCCTACTGTAATTTTCAAGCGGAATAAATGCAGTTTCTGTTAGGTACGTTTTCGTTTCGGTCACAACATGGTACTGTTTGACAGTCTCCTCAAGGGGCTCTTGTAGGCTATGCCCGGGTGTTTCCTTTTCTATTTGACGGGGGTCCGCGTCTCTTAGCCATTGTGGTCCATTCCACCATAAGCTCTGAGTCTTTAAGTTTTCCGCGGATATTCCTCGCGTGCCTAGATCGGCTGGATTATCTTTACCAGGACAGTGTCGCCAATCTTCTGGCTCGGAAAGCTTTTGGATTTCAACTATCCTGTTTGCAACGAATGGTTTCCACTGGTTGGCGGAGCCCTTTATCCAGTGAAGTGCGATTGTTGAGTCTGTCCAAAGGTAAGCTTTTATCGGTGTGTCTCTGGTGTCCGATATATATTTACAAAGTCTCGCTCCTATTAGAGCTGCTAATAACTCCAGTCTTGGTAGCGTCACCTTCTTCAAAGGGGCTACCTTCGTTTTGGCACATATTAACGTGCAGGTGCTTTCGTCATTCCCAACCGTGCGTAAATAGCCTACGGCGCAGTACGCGGTTTCACTGGCATCGCAGAATACGTGTAGTTGTCGCTCTGTGATTGAACTCGTGGTTCCAGTGTCGTAGGGTCTGGGAATTACCATATTCTTGACAGTTTGTAACTCTCCATACCATTCTTTCCATTTTGACTTTAAATCGGTGGGCAAGTCCTCATCCCACTCTAGGCCTCGTTCCCATGTTTCCTGGAATAGTCGCTTGGCCCTCACCGTGAATGGTGACAGGAATCCGATAGGGTCGAATAACCTGGCGGCTGTTTGCAGGACTGTCCTCTTTGTGCATTTTGTATTCTTGGATTCTCGTAGAATACTTGTCAGATCAAACATGAAATCGTCCGATGTCGTTTTCCACGTCATTCCCAGAACCTTGACTGGGGCATTCTGGTCCGATTTCGTTTCCTGTAGTTTGTTCTGTAGTTCAGGTGAATTAGTTTTCCATTTACACATCTTCATTGCGGCCTTGTCCATGATTATTTTGGATTCATTATACAACTTGTATGCATCTTCTACTGTATCCGCTCCATTTATGAAATCATCCACATAAAGAGTTTCTCTTAATGCTTTTACCGTAGAGGGGTATGTTGACTCCAATCCCTCCAGATGATGTCTGATCGTTGCTGACAGCAGGAATGGGCTGGCAGTCGTGCCAAATGGAACCCTTGTCATCCTCATTATGCATTCATTGTATTCGTTTTCATTCTCTGTATGAGGTGTCTTGTCCGTCCACAGGAACCTCAGTGCGTCTCGATCTGTCGGGTTTATTGAGATCTGTAGGAAGGCCTTTTCAATGTCCGACATGAAAGCAATTTTGTGTTGTCTGAATTTCAATAGTACATTCAATAAATCAGGGTTCAAATTGGGCCCAGTTAATAGACAGTCATTAAGTGAGTCACTATTTTCATCATGTGACGATGCATCGAATACAACCCTGACTTTCGTCGTTGCGCGTTCCTCCTTCACAATAGCATGATGTGGCATGTAGTACAATGGGTTACCGGTGATATTGGTTTTGACTGGTTCAATGATTTTCTTCTCCAAGTAGTCATTGATCACCTCATTGTATCTTGTGAAGAGTTTCCCATCATGTTTGAATCTTCTCATCAGACGTTGAAACCTGTTCTCTGCAATTCCGTAGTTGGATGACAGTTTCAAATTATCTGTGCGCCATGGTAGTTGCACTTCATAACGTTCTCCGTTGTGCGTAATGGTTTCTTTGAATTGTTTCAGAGCAATTTCATCATTGCCGCTCAACTTAGTTTCTAGTTCAGGGTTGAGTCCCAGGGATTCTAGCTCCCAAAATAAGCGTAACTGGTCAGACAGTGTTTTATTATCTACATTGACATGCATCACTCCGACGTTGGTTATAGTGCTGACGTGCATTGTAGTTACCGTTCCTTGAATGAGCCATCCGACGCTGCTCTCGGCTGTCACTAGTCCATCTTGTAGTCTTTCAATCTTCCCAGAGACCACTTTCCAATAGTAGTCGGATCCGATTAATATTTCCACGTCTTGATTTTCCATTCCGTGGACCTTTACGTCGGCCAACAGCATTCCTTTTCCTTCCATCTCCGTGCGTAATGGCTCTCCGGGTACACTCATTAGTGACGTGCACACTTGTGGTGATTCCAGTAATTCAATTTCGATTGTTTGGCCATTTCTTACATCGGATAATTTTGCCCGTACTTTATTGCAATGCACTCGTTTTGGTTGTAGGCTGCCAAACGTGTGTAATTGTATTACCTCTGAGCCTATTACCGGTAGATTTAGTTTGCGTGACAATTCTGTCCTTATAAAGCTACGTTGACTCCCACCGTCCAACAGGCATCTGGTCAATTTACTCCTGGTTGCGTTTTGGCCAACCAACCACACTGTTGCTGTTTGGAGTAAAACATTGCTATTATGGCCTGAATTATATCCGACGGTAGTATCAGTTTGTAGGTTTGTGGGTTGTTGCGCTACGCGCTGTCTTGGTTCATAAGGGCGCATATCATGGGGTTGAGCGCATACTACTTTGTGGTGTCGCCGGCCACACTTCTCGCATGAAACCTGCGCCTTACAAGTTCTGGCCATATGTCCTGTCCCCAAACACACAAAACAACGTCCTTGTCTTTTAAGGAATTCTCTTCTTTGTTCGACTGTATTTTCCGTGCAGTGTTTGGATATATGGTTGGCTTTGTTGCAAAATATGCAGTTCTGTGGCGCTCCCGTATATAATGCAGCGGTAGACGCTCTATAGGCTGCGGTAGGCCTATGTCTTTGCTCATAATTTTGTTTGTCAATTTGTGGGTTCAGATCAATCAAGTTTGCCGTTCTTTCTCGGCTTTCAACTTCTCTTTTCAGGAATTTCATTAGGCCATCTACTTCCAACATGTCGTCTTCCTC
Organism: Notolepis coatsorum; assembly: GCF_963971535.1. NCBI lineage: Eukaryota > Metazoa > Chordata > Actinopteri > Aulopiformes > Paralepididae > Notolepis > Notolepis coatsorum. The sequence continues at coordinate 34,740 of NW_028172067.1, forward strand.
TCTTTGACGGCTGAACGCGAGCGTTATGCTCTCTGGCACCATTTTCATTAGGATAGGGCAGAGTAAGCTACCATACATTTCAGAGACGACTTGAAGCGTTGACAGACTTCTGACTTGTATTTCGATCTCATCATATAGTTTTCGTAGGGCGACTGTGTCGTTTGCACGTTTAACCGGGGTCAAGTTTAATAACTTATTCATATGGGCATTGATTAAAAGATCTTTTCGGCCAAATCTGTTTTCCAACATTTTAATCGCAGCATCATAATTTTCATTGGTTAATGCGAGACCCGTGATTGCGTTTGCAGCCCTTCCCGTGAGATAGGACTTTAGATAATTAAACTTGTCAGCCTTGCTGAGGTCTGGGTTTCTATGAACTGCCATGTCGTACTGGCTCCAGAACGTTTGCCATAGGCTAATTTCTCTGTTAAATTTATCAATGATCAGTCTCGGGAGTTTGACTGCAAAACCATATCCCTTGTTGGAGCACACTGATGAACGGTCATCTTCTTTTCTTCTCATAGCCTTTTTCAATTTGGTTTTACGCACACATATATCCTCTTCATATCGTTGCACACCCTGAAGTTCATCTTCAAAATCCTCTTCCTCAATTCAGTCTTCAATTTCTGTGTTCAAGGCTTTCAATGCAATTTCTTTTTCCACAAGCATGTCCAGCATTTCTTCATAATCCACGTCCACATCTTCTAATGACACTCTTGTCTTCTCATCTATCACATTGAGTAATTTTGTTATCGCAGTCCTTACCACACCTCTTTTCAGAAGTAGTTTCTTTAGTTGTGTCTTGGACATCGCTGCTGTAGGCATTTCTGTACATTCCCTTGATCCTTCTTTGTCTTCAAAGCACTTCTTTTCTTTGTTCCTCCCTGGTTTCGGCACCAGCTTTTGTTACAAAGAATGAAATCAGGAATGTCCAATCGTTGCTTTTCTTTTGAATCAAATCTTAAGGTCCTTTATTTTCTATTAGTTACAAATTCTAATTCAGTTCAGTTCGTTTTCTTCCAGTTCAGTTCAGTTCAATTCAAAGTCTCTTTACATTCCTTCAGTTCAGTTCAGTTCAGTTCAAAGTCCTATTACATTTCATTACATACTGTGTGCTCGAAGAGCACGCCACATATATTACAGCTGGTTCCAATGACAATCAAAACAATTCAGCACAGCTGCAGTGTTTAGGAACACGTTGGCAGGAGCTGTCCACTCTTGCGTGGTGCTGTGTTAGTTTTGTTGGCGAACAAGCATTGCACTTTCATTGTCATTAAAGAAAATAAAACAAATAAGACAAAACGTTATCACCAATTAACTATGTGTGTGTATTATATTTTACTTTATGAGTCTGAAAGAAAATGTATATTATTTATAATAATAGTTGCAACAGGGATAATGTATAGCTTTACTCGGTCATCATCGCAAAATAATTGACCTTCACTGACGTTTAAAACACCTCGCCGAGGCGGCTCGGTATTTTAAACTACGTGTCGGTCAATTATTTTGCGACAATGACCTCGTAGCTATACATTATCCCTTACGTAGTGTGTCAGTGAAAGGGTTAAACGGTATTTATTTAGGACGTGAAGAGACGAGCTGCAGAGACGTCAGTGTGCCTCCACCACTAACACACACCTGGACCCCGTAGAGAAGCACTGAATACAATAGAGAATACAATAGAGAATACAATAGAGAATACAAGTACTTTATTGATGCCGAGGGAAATTCAGCACCACAGATCGCTCACAATGAACATTTAGTTAGTCAAAAGTCACAAATAAGAATAAGAATAACATTAGTATTAAAATACACAGTCAGAGATATAACGGAACGTAGACCAAATGCGGCCAAATTTTTATAGGATTCTATCACATTTTCATAACAATAGCACCCTGCGCCATTTTCATTGAGGTTTCTTACAAATTAACGATGCTTTGTGTTGTCCTTTATATGCCGATTATCATTAGAATTTTAAATTGTACTATGTCCCCCTTTAGACAACATATGTAACGCTACCAGCGCACTTTTGCTAAGATAATTAGTTGACCATTCGCGGTCGCTATACCGACGTCGCAGTAATAGTTTACCGCTGTTCAGATCACGTCGAAGAATATAGACACATCCCAGTGACCTGCGACCTGTGCTAACGCTCTTGGGAAATGCATTATTGTAGTTTTCAACATTTTCACCTTTTAATTTTAAACCAATGCTGCCATCTACTGACAACAGAAAGTGTTGTCTAATCATCACCTTGAGAGCCACTTCTGTAGCGTCGCCCGAAACCCATTCTAGAGATTCCCACTTTTTACTGGGAGTGGGGCGTGGCCGTATTTGGTCCCAGACAATAAGAGTGGCTGCGATTGGTCACTGTGACGTTACATTCTAAAATATGTATATACATTCTAAAATTCTGAAATATACAGTCCGAAAATACGGCAAAATGTACAGTAAAATTAAAATGTAAATGTCCAGGAAGGTATACCTATAGTAAAATGTAAATGTCCACGAAGGTATACCTATAGTAAAATGTAAATGTACAGGAAGATATACAGGGATTTACTCTGTGCTCAGTGAGGCTCAGTGAGGCGTTGTACAGTCTGATGGCTGTTGGTAAGAAGGACTTCCTGTGACGTTCAGTGTTGCATCTTGGGAGTCTGTGGAAGAGATGTGTCGTCGGTCTTGATTTACAAACAGTAAGGACAGTACCGTCGTCCAAGATCCGTGGAATAACACAATGTCGATTCCGTTTTAGGGTGGATTCTCCCTCAGATCAGAAACACACCCTAAAAGTAGAAGAACATGTTATCCAAGAATCTCTGTGTTGTTGTGTTTCAGAGTTATTTTACTTTAGTGGAACATCTGTAGCACATCTGTAGAACAGTCTAGTTAGAACAGTCTAGTTAGAACCGTCTAGTTAGAACCATCTAGTTAGAACAGTCTAGTTAGAACAGTCTAGTTAGAACCGTCTAGTTAGAACAGTCTAGTTAGAACAGTCTAGTTTCATCAGTCTAGTTAGAACAGTCTAGTTTCATCAGTCTAGTTATAACAGTCTAGTTAGAACAGTCTTAGAACAGTCTAGTTAGAACAGTCTAGTTAGAACAGTCTAGTTTCATCAGTCTAGTTAGAACAGTCTAGTTAGACCAGTCTAGTTTCATCAGTCTAGTTAGAACAGTCTAGTTAGAACAGTCTAGTTATAACCGTCTTAGAACAGTCTAGTTTAATCAGTCTAGTTAGAACAGTCTAGTTAGAACAGTCTAGTTTCATCAGTCTTACTTCTATCTAAAGTCATCTACTAGTAAACTAGTGACCACTGCTGTCCCTGTCGTCTGCTGTCAACAACACCATTCCTCCCAGGTGTCAGGCTCCTCATTCACTTCCATTCATTTTGAGGACCAAGTCTAAATATCATACTTTTGAAGTATAAACAAACTACTGATTTATGACCTTTGAAAGATAAGAGCAGATCTGGTCAGTTTGTTGTAGGTTTGAGTGTGCTGTGTGTCTTTGACCTGCATGGAATGTTGGGGAGTGGTTACCATGGTTACCTGCTGCCTTGCTGGAAGAAAGATTCTAAACATTCTGTGAAAAGTTGACAGTCGGTCAAACTCTGTGGCAGACTTTCATAAAACTGACTATGAGCCGATGGCGGACTATGATTGTGGTGCTTAAGCATATCTTAAAATGTTATTCTGGTGATAGAACTTCCTATATTATTTGTATTATTTCATTTAAATCGTTTGTATTGATAATTGTAACTTTATGAATGTACATCATGTGATGGTTATATGTTATTATTTCATCTTTTGTGTGGACCCCAGGAAGAATAGTTGTTTCTAAGGCAGCGACTAATGGGGATCCTAAATAAACATAAACATAAGCATGAACATAAACATAAAGCTGCCATGACATCATGTGGGGCATGTGAGGTACCCACAATGCAACGCCGCACAGCGCATTGTTCTTCCACGGTCAGAGTTTACTAGTAGATGACTTTACATGGAGGTAAGTTCTGCTAAAGTGACATATCCCTTTGATGTCTCTGTGTGTCTCAGCTCCCAGCATGCCTCCTCCTCCACCTCCCATCAGCCCCCCTGAGGAGGAGTGTGTAGGGGAGGGGGAGGGGTGGGGCGATGTCTTCCTGCCTCCTCCAATCAGCAGCAGCGGTAAGAAGAGGACCCCGCCCCCTCCTCTGGCTATCAGACACAAGAGGACCTACTCTGAACCCAATCAGCATGAGCCCAAATACAGCCCCCGCACCCCCCGCAAGAACGGTACACACACACACACACACACACACACACACACTGCAAGAACGGCACACACACACACACACACACCCTGCAAGAACGGTACACACACACACACACCCTGCAAGAACGGTACACACACACACCCTGCAAGAACGGTACACACACACACACACACACACTGCAAGAACGGCACACACACACACACACCTTGCAAGAACGGTACACACACACCTTGCAAAAACGGTACACACACACACCTTGCAAGAACGGTACACACACACCTTGCAAGAACGGTACACACACACCTTGCAAGAACGGTACACACACACCTTGCAAGAACGGTACACACACACACACACACCCCACAAGAACGGTACACACACACACACACCCCACAAGAACGGTACACACACACACACACACACACACACACACACACACACTGCAAGAACGGCACACACACACACACACACACACCTTGCAAGAACGGTACACACACACCTTGCAAGAACAGTACACACACACACCTTGTAAGAACGGTACACACACACACACACACACACACTGCAAGAACGGTACGATACACACACTGTAACAACAGTGTACACACACACATCATCATCATCATCATTATCATACATATATTATTTTCATACACATGCACACACACACACATGCATAACCATCACACATGCACATCCACTACTGTCTCAGTTATTATTATTATTATTATTATTATTATTATTATTATTATTATTATTATTATTATTATTATTATTATTATTATTATTATTATTATTATTATTATTATTATTATTATTATTATTATTTGTGACACATCTATATGCCATAGTAATACTGTAATATTGTCAACTCTGTACTCTGTAACACTGTGTGTGTATTTCTGTGTGTGTTTCTGTGTGTGTGTGTTTGTCTGTGTATTTCTGTGTGTGTGTGTGTGTGTTTGTGTGTGTTTCTGTGTGTGTGTGTGTGTGTGTGTGTGTGTGTGTGTGTGTGTGTGTGTGTGTGTGTGTGTGTGTGTGTGTGTGTGTGTGTGTGTGTGTTTCTGTGTGTGTGTGTGTGTGTGTGTGTGTGTGGTGTGTGTGTTTCTGTGTGTGTGTGTGTGTGTGTGTGTGTGTGTGTGTGTGTGTGTGTGTGTGTGTGTGTGTGTGTGTGTGTGTGTGTGTGTGTGTGTGTGTGTGTGTGTGCGCGTGTAGATTACGGGTTGCCATCCAGTCCCAGGGTGTATGGTGGTCCAGACTCGTCCTTCCAGAAGTGTGTGTGAGTATTACATTACAGAGGAGGGCGTGGGGGTGAGGGTGTCTCAGGAGGTAGAGCAGTCGTCTGCTAATCTGAAGGTTCCCGGTTCCATACCGGCTCCTCCTTGAGCAACTTGCAATGGGCCTGGTCTACAAGATACACTACACGACCAAGGTACCCATGTACATGTCAAAATACTTCCCAAAGGTCAGTGAATACCACGACCACAACACCAGAGGGAGCTCCACAAATCATGTTAAACCCAGATTCGGCTCAAACAAGGGACTAAACACGTTTCGCAATTATGGCACATCAATGTGGAACGCCCTACCCAAAGCTGTAAAGGAATGTGAATCACTACCCACTTTCAAAAACACTGCAATTCGAAACTGGCCCCTGTAAATGTCCTAACACCCCCCCCCCCCCCCCCCCCCCAATGTACAGTAAAGTATGGTCTTGTCAATATTCCAATGTACAGTTTTGCTTGTTCAGTTGTACAGTGTCCCCCACCCACCCCTCCAACAAATAGCAACAAAGAAGCACAATTAAAGATGTTATGTAACATTCGTATGTAGAATAATAATTTAAAGGTGCTATAGATAACATTTCTATGTAGAGTAATCATTTAAAGGTGCTATAATAATAATAATATATTTTTAAATAATTCATTTATTTTGTATAGCGCTTTTCAAAGACCCAAAGTCGCTGACAATAGGCAAAAAAGAAACAAAGAAAACAAAGAAACATAGAACCACAGGGAAACGGAGGACAATAAGTATACACAGGAAGATAAAACTACAAGTAACAGATAACAAATACGGGAGTGAGTAGGGGAGACAGTCGGGAGGAGAGTAAGGGAAAACCAAAGGGGGGCAGGAGAGGAGAGAACGTGGGGCAGGGGGAAATGGTGGCGAGTTGGAGGATGGTGGTTATGGGTAAGGAAGGTTGAATGCTTGGGAGAACAGGTAGGTTTTGAGTCTGTATTTGAAGGTGGAGAGTGAGGGAGAGTCTCTGATGGTCTGAGGGAGGGAGTTCCAGAGTCGGGGTGCAGCTCGTGAGAATGCCCGGTCACCAAAACTTTTGAGTTTGGATGACGGGACAGTGAGGGGAAGAGTGGAAGAGGACCGGAGGTCCTAGATAACATTTTAATGTAGAGTAATAATTTTGAAAAAAGAATACATACAGCTTTTGTTTGTTTTGTTGTTTACATGTTGCGTGCATGTACCCCTCCCTACTTCCCATTTCCCCATGTGGAATGCACCTGATTGGATAAATGACATGCTGGTGCTCTAATGCGACATATAGTTAGAGTGTTATCTAATTTTGATTACCAGTTAAATGTCAGTTAAATGTTGCAAAGTCTCTCATCTGACGGAAACACAACAGAAGAAGGATCACTTCATTCAGAGACAAAGATTGATAATAAATTATCTAAACAGACCTCTGTTTCAGTTTGCATTCATAGGGAAAATACAACTCAAGAAAACAGTTTTTTTTATGAAAAGCAATGCTTTAGAATCAATCAAATATATACTTAAATAATCGTTAGTTGCAGCTCTACAAATAAGACTCTTCCTATAGTCGTAGTGAGTTGTGTATCACACAGTTAATAATAATGATAATAATAATAATAATAATAATAATAATAATAATAATAATAATAATAATAATAATAATAATAATAATAATAATAATAATAATAATAATAATAATAATAATAATTTCTTAGATGTATATAGCGCCTGTCAAGGAACCCAATGCACTTAACAGAAGAGGGGGACAAACTAAGGGGAAGGAGATCAGAGGGACAACTGGGTGAAGGAGGGAAGTCAGGCAGAGTCATTAATTGTGGATGTCTGGAGGAAGGGAGTTCTAGAGGTTGGGTGCGGCAACAGAGAAGGCTCTAGGACCGCAGGTTGGTGATGGGGATGGAGAGGAGACTGCAGCCTCCGGGGTAGAATGTAGGGATGGAGGAGGTCGGCTGGGTACCGGGGGCAAGGAAGTGAAGGGCTTTGTAGGTGATGAGGAGGAGGAAGCCAGTGGAGGTGGATGAGGCCGGGGGTTTTGTGGTGCCAGGACACGGTGCTGGTAAGTACCCTAGCAGCTGAGTTCTGAACATATTGCCGCCTGTTCAACTTGAGTCTTCTGTCTTTGATTTGGCACATAGACCTGGAGTAGAATAGAAGGCTTAACCTGCATGCGTAGACTGACCTCTGGTGGAGAGAAGCTGCATTGCTGGCCAGGGAATTCAGCAGAGAATGAATGAATGAATGAATGAAAACTTTATTTAACAGATTGCAGAATGGGTACAATACAGTACGGCTCAATACATACAATTGTTAAGGGGATGCAGACCAGAGAAAGACGTTTGTCTTGTTTCCATCAGGGTCCCCCATTTTCATTTCATATAGACATTTATGACATACACAACATACATGACATTTATGGCATAGGGACATATAGGTATTTAGTACTGATACATTTGTGACATAAGCGGTATTCAAATATACAGTACTGTTACCCCTAGATCCTGACAGAGTATATACATATGATGGGGAGGGGACTGTACATTAGGAGGGGGTGGGTGGGTGGGTGGGAGGGAAATATACATACGGCGGGGAGGGAATATATACATGCGGTGGTGAGGAGACTGTCTATTAGGAGGTGGTGGGGGTTTTGGGCATTTACGGTGGCCAGTTTCGAATTGCAGCCTCCCGTAGGTGCTCTTTAAGAGTGGTTTTGAATGTGGGCAGGGATTCACATTACTTTACAGCTTTGGGTAGGGCGTTCCACATTGTTGTGGCATAATTGCGAAACGTGTTTAGTCCCTTGTTTGAGCCGAATCTGGGTTTAACATGATTTGTTGAGCTTCCTCTGGTGTAGTGGTTGTGGTATTCACTGACCTTTGGGAAGTATTTTGACATGTACATGGGCACCCCGGTCGTATAGTGTATCTTGAAGACCAGGCCCATTGCAAGTTGCTGTACTCTGTCGTCTACTCTAAGCCATCCTAGGTTGTCAAAGTGGGCATGGGTGAGGTGGGTTCTGGGGTTCAGGTCAAGTAGTAGTCTGACCAGTTTGTTTTGTGATGTTTGTAATGCATAGTCATAGTACCCTTGAATGAGTGCTCCTGCCAGAGTCTTCAGAGAATTCTATTGGGTGAAAATAACAATGAAATCTTTCTCTCTCTCTCTCTCTCTCTCTCTCTCTCTCTCTCTCTCTCTCTCTCTCTCTCAGGTCGGGGTCTCCTAAATATTCTTCCAGTGGTCTCAATTCTCTGATGGAGGTCCCAGAGAGAGGTACCAACACAGACACACACACACACGCACACACACACACACACACACACACACACACACACACACACACACACACACACACACACACACACACACACGCCTCCAACAAACAACAACAACATTCTCCCCCGCCGGACTCACGCTGATCAAATAAAAAAATTAAACATTTTTCTGACTGATCATCTGAGCTCCTCTCCAGTTGAACTGCTACTGTGTTTAAATCCAAATAATCCTCTGCCATTGTTGTAACATGTCATCTGTTCTCTAGTATTCAGTCTCATGAAGTTAAATCCTCTCTACAAGTGAAACTGAAAGGACAAGTTGTTAAAGGTGCAGTAGGCAATTAATTTACTCAGTGGATGTCTGAACACAGAATGACACCAGTATCACTGACTATTAGGGATGCTCGATATTGGCTTTTTTACCGATACCGATATTCCGATATTGTCCAACTCTTAATTTCCGATACCGATATCAACCGATACCGATATATGCAGGGTTTCCCCGTCCAAAAAACTGAATAATTTCAGGTAACTAATAATTTCACTGGATATATATATAACGAATATTGTTATTGTTTTTTTTTGTTTTTAAACCGATACCGATATTTTCCGATATCACATTTTACTGCCGATATCGGCCGATAATATCGGTCGGCCGATAATATCGGACATCCCTACTGACTACCATGGCAAGCCTATAGAAAATGATTATATTTAATAATAATAATTATAATAATTATCATAAATATAATATATACATTTAAAAAAATATATATATATATATTTGTTCTGTTGTACTGAACTTGTACCGAACCGTGACCCCAATACCGAGGTACGTACCGAACCGTGGCTTCTGTGTACCGTTACACCCCTACATTGTTACTCAGTTGTAAGAGTTGTACCCTTCCTGCTGACTTGTCGTACAGAACTTGTAAGTCGCTTTGGATAAAAGCATCAGCTAAATGACAATGTAAATGTAATGTAAATGTAGTGCTCGGGCAATTGTTTAGTGAAATCTTTTTAAAATGCATCTTAAGGGGTGCCCCAGTGGCGAACCACATAGCGCGCTCAGCCGCGACACGGCCGACCCGGGTTCAACTCCCGAACCCGTCGTTATTTGCCGAATGTCTTCCCCCACTCTGTCTCCCATTCCTCCTCTGTCTCTCTCTACTGGACTGCCCAGTAGCAATAAAGCGATAAAACGCAAAAAAAAAATAAAAAAAAAATAATGCATCTTAACACATTGGACGCCAGACCCGAGATAAGTCGGGTTAACGTGCCATCGCTTGAGCGCCAAACCCGAGAAAAGTCGGGTTTTGGTCGTTATTTCTTTTATTCGCTAATTCCATTCATAATCCATCGAGGGAGCCTGATGTTATCATTGGAATGGGTCTGAGATCGCAAACATCCAATACCGCCGCCTAACGCCTTGCGGCCGGTATTGCAC
>NW_028172066.1:0-8702 GCF_963971535.1 Notolepis coatsorum
GAGTGTGGGGGAGGGTAGGAGAGTGTGGGGGAGTGTAGGAGAGGGTAGGAGAGGGTGGGGGGAGGGTAGGGGAGGGTAGGAGTGTGTGGGGGAGGGTAGGAGAGTGTGGGGGAGTGTGGGGGAGGGTAGGAGAGTGTAGGAGAGTGTAGGGGAGGGTGGGGGAGTGTGGGGGAGTGTGGGGAGAGTGTAGGAGAGTGTAGGAGAGTGTGGGGGAGGGTGGGGGGAGGGTAGGAGAGGGTAGGAGAGGGTAGGAGAGGGTAGGAGAGTGTGGGGGGAGGGTAGGAGAGTGTGGGAGAGGGTAGGAGAGGGTAGGAGAGTGTGGGGGAGGGTAGGAGAGTGTGGGAGAGGGTAGGAGAGTGTGGGGGAGGGTAGGGAGGGTAGGAGAGTGTGGGGGAGGGTAGGAGAGTGTGGGGGAGTGTGGGGGAGTGTGGGGGAGGGTAGGAGAGTGTGGGGGGAGGGTAGGAGAGTGTAGGAGAGTGTAGGAGAGGGTAGGAGAGTGTGGGAGAGTGTAGGAGAGTGTAGGAGAGTGTGGGGGAGGGTAGGAGAGTGTGGGGGAGTGTAGGAGAGTGTGGGAGAGGTGTGTGGGGGAGGGTAGGAGAGTGTAGGAGAGTGTGGGGGGAGGGTAGGAGAGTGTGGGGGAGGGTAGGAGAGTGTGGGGGAGTGTAGGAGAGTGTGGGAGAGTGTGGGGGAGGGTAGGAGAGTGTAGGAGAGTGTGGGGGAGTGTAGGAGAGTGTAGGAGAGTGTGGGGGAGGGTAGGAGAGTGTGGGGGAGTGTAGGAGAGTGTAGGAGAGTGTGGGGGGGGGGGTAGGAGAGTGTGGGGGAGTGTAGGAGAGTGTGGGGGAGGGTAGGAGAGTGTAGGAGAGGGGTATGAGAGTGTAGGAGAGTGTAGGGGAGTGTGGGAGCGTGTGGGAGAGTGTGGGAGAGGGTAGGAGAGTGTAGGAGAGGGTGGGGGAGTGTGGGAGAGGGTAGGAGAGTGTAGGGAGAGGGTGGGAGAGTGTAGGGGAGTGTGGGAGCGTGTGGGGGAGTGTAGGAGAGTGTAGGAGAGAGGGTGGGAGAGTGTAGGAGAGGGTGGGAGAGTGTGGGGGAGTGTAGGAGAGGGTGGGGGGAGGGTAGGAGAGTGTGGGAGAGTGTAGGAGAGTGTAGGAGAGTGTGGGGGAGTGTAGGAGAGGGTGGGGGAGGGTAGGAGAGGGTGGGGGAGGGTAGGAGAGTGTGGGAGAGGGTAGGAGAGTGTGGGGGAGTGTGGGGGAGGGGTAGGAGAGTGTGGGGGAGTGTGGGGGAGGGTAGGAGAGGGTAGGAGAGTGTGGGAGAGTGTAGGAGAGGGTTGGGAGAGGGTGGGGAGAGGGTAGGAGAGTGTGGGAAAGGGTAGGAGAGTGTGGGGGAGTGTGGGGGAGGGTAGGAGAGTGTGGGGGAGGGTAGGAGAGTGTGGGGGAGTGTAGGAGAGGGTAGGAGAGGGTGGGGGAGGGTAGGGGAGGGTAGGAGTGTGTGGGGGAGGGTAGGAGAGTGTGGGGGAGTGTGGGGGAGGGTAGGAGAGTGTAGGAGAGTGTAGGAGAGTGTAGGAGAGTGTGGGGGGAGGGTAGGAGAGTGTAGGAGAGTGTGGGGGAGGGTGGGGGAGGGTAGGAGAGTGTGGGAGAGTGTAGGAGAGGGTAGGAGAGTGTGGGGGAGTGTAGGAGAGTGTTAGGAGAGGGTGGGGGAGGGTAGGAGAGTGTGGGAGAGGGTTGGAGAGGGTAGGAGAGTGTGGGGGAGGGTAGGAGAGTGTGGGGGAGGGTAGGAGAGTGTGGGGGGAGGGTAGGACGAGGGTAGGAGAGTGTGGGGGAGTGTAGGAGAGGGTAGGAGAGGGTGGGGGAGGGTGGGGGAGGGTAGGGAGAGTGTGGGGGAGGGTAGGGGAGGGTAGGAGAGTGTGGGGGAGGGTAGGAGTGTGTGGGGGAGTGTGGGGGAGTGTGGGGGAGGGTAGGTGAGGGTGGGGGAGGGTAGTGAGAGGGTGGGGGAGGGTAGGAGAGGGTAGGAGAGTGTGGGGGAGGGTTGGAGTGTGTGGGGGAGGGTAGGAGAGTGTAGGAGAGGGTAGGAGAGTGTGGGGGGGTAGGAGAGTGTGGGGGAGGGTAGGAGAGTGTAGGAGAGTGTGGGGGGGGGGGGGTAGGAGAGTGTGGGGGAGTGTAGGAGAGTGTGGGGGAGGGTAGGAGTTGTGTGGGGGGGTAGGATGAGTGTGGGGGAGGGTAGGAGAGTGTAGGAGAGGGTATGAGAGTGTGGGAGAGGGTTCTGGGACGTCATCATTTAAAGAGAGAGATTAAAAAAAAAATAGAGACGGCCATCTTTATGTACTTCCCTATCTTCCCTCCCTTTCTCACTTCCTGTCAGAACGCCGCCAAGCAGGCTGCAGCGGCCGCCACTCAGACTCCATCGCCGCCGCCAGCACGCCGCCTCGTCCCAATAAGAACCCGGCTGCCCAAGCAGCAGTTGGTGCAGAGCTGCAAGGTAAGAAGCCCTGTTGCCGTGGCAACCTCTTTATGCTTCTTGAACAGGTCAGACTGGGGTCAACGAGGTAAAGAGAAGTGTTTCTCAAGATATCTCCTGTGTGTGTCTCTCTCTCTCTCTCTCTCTCTCTCTCTCTCTCTCTCCTCTCTCTCTCTCCCTCTCCCTCTCCCTCTCCCTCTCCCTCTCCTCTCTCTCTCTCAGGTGGTGGCAGACCAGATCCCCCAGCTGGTACAGGGGGGTACGAGGCAGCCAGTCCCAGCCCGACAGCCCCAGCGCTCAGCTCGCCCTGATCGGCGCCGGTCAGAACTTCCTCCAGGTAACGGATCTCCTGCGTCCCTCTCACATCCAGTCAGTCAGTTAGTGTAGGGCCCTATGGAGGGTGTACTACATCTAGGAAACTACAAAGAAGGATTCAGTTAGTTTAGGGCCCTGTGAAGGGTGTACTACATCAAGGAAACTACAAAGAAGGAACGGTCATCAGGTCAGAATTAAATCAAATGTATTTGTAAGGCCCGACAACACACGTTAATGTCCCCATGGGCCGGACACGTCTTCTTTAAACAAGTCAAGAAGAAACATCACAATAAGTCAAGAACTAAACAAAAACACCATAAAGTCCAAAAAATTTCAAATAAATGCAACACTCCCAGACATACCCCACACGAAGGTAAGGAAAAACTCACCAAAACCTAGCAATAGGAAAAAATGCACCACAAGCAATGTGGAGGAGAGAAACCTTAGAAGGACCGTTCAAGGGGGGCGGATCTCCCTTCTTAGATGTTGGTGATAGTAGTGTTGCTGTAAAACAGGCGAACAGTTGGTAAGTATGTACTCATATGTGTGGTGAAACACAGATAAGTGCATGCGATAGCAACTAAAAGATTAAAGATAGAGCTGATAGCGGATCTATTTAAGGCAAAGGGGCGGCGCAGAGAGGGTCGCATCCTCCCGGTCATCATCACGGGACGTCCAACACTCCGGTCATCACTCCAGGACAGCCACTCACAGGGATAGATATATGTAGTAAGCATATTATGTGACTAGAATAGAAGTACTTAACCCAGCAATGAACTCAACATCTAAACCACGTTGACAGACCACGGACAGAAGACGGTAAGAAGCTGATCCATGGCCTCGGTGGTGCACGTAGAACAGTCACTGCAATCTTGGCCAAGCGTTCTATGCTCTGCTTGGTGTCAGACTTTGGTGTCAGTTCTATTGAAGCCTGTATTAAATATTCTTTCTCTCTTCCTGTGATCTCCTCGTCTAAACTCTCTCCTTGCTCTCCTCCTCCTCCTCCTCCACCACCACCTCCTCTTCCTTCTCCTCCTCCACCACCAGCCCGGTGCCAAGATGGTGACGGCGGCCCGAGCCACGGTGCCCACCATCGGGGACCAGGCCTCGGCCATGCAGCTGAGCCAGTGTGCCAAGAACCTGGCCACCGCCCTGGCAGAGCTCCGCACCGCCTCCCAGAAGGTGCTCCACGCTCCCGCCTCACCGTGTGATCATATTTACACAGGCTGAGACCACTTATCGATTTATCCATAACTATCGATAACTGCAAAATCAATCTTTTTTTATATATATATATATACTTTATACTATACTAAAATACTAGGTCTTGTGGCATGTTTTTAGTTAAAACATCCCCATTTCATGTAAATGCAGTTGAATTGCAACTCTGCACCGTGTGTTCAATATGCAGTGCTGCACTCCTCCATCACATCCAGAGACCATGAGAAGGATCACTGTGGTGGTTTTGAACGGGGAAATCTGTAACACTAAAGATGGCGGCAACGGCAAAGAATTGCTGCAAAATAAACATAAATTAATTGTTTAGATAATAATAAATGAATAAATATACGAATAAAAATATCGATAATTTATCGATTCTTCCAAATGGCATATCGTCTCAGCCTTAATCATATTGGTCTTGTAAAAGGTCTTGTTTACCCAAATCAAAAACCCTGGGTAGACAAATCCGTCCGTGAAGCTCTGAGAGAGCGCACAAAAGCATACAACGACGGCCTAGTGGCAGGCAACATGAATGACCACAAGGTGGCGCGATACAACGTAAGGAGGACAGTGTCAGAGGCCAAACGGCGCTACAGGGATAAAATTGAACTCCAGTTTGAACAAGCTGACTCTAGAGCTATGTGGCAGGGGCTCAAAACGATGACGGACTACAAAGGCGCCTCCCTCAAACTGAACAGTGACATCTCCTTAGCAAATGACCTCAATACCTTCTATGCGAGGTTTGATGCTGGTAATAACAACACCAGCTCACAAGCCACGGCAATGGGGGGGGGGGGGGGGTCGGCTGCTGATGGAGGCGCAGTGTTCAGGGTAACAGAGCATGAGGTGAGGCGGACCTTTAAAAAAGTGAATATCAGGAAGGCAGCAGGTCCGGACGGCATCCCCGGCCGCGTCCTAAAAGTCTGTGCCGACCAACTGGCCCCAGTATTCACTGACATATTTAACCTGTCCTTAGAACAGGCTGTCATCCCCACCTGCCTGAAGAAGTCCACTATTATCCCTGTACCCAAAAAATCCAAGCCTGCTTGCCTCAACGACTACCGCCCTGTAGCTCTCACCTCCATAGCCATGAAGTGCTTTGAGAAGCTAGTAAAGGGCTACATCTGCTCCTCCCTCCCCATCAACATGGACCCCCTGCAATTTGCATACCGCCCCAACAGGTCCACGGAGGACGCCATAGCCCATGTGCTGCACACAGCAGCATCACACCTGGACAAGAGGCAGGGGAACTATGTGAGAATGCTATTCATCGACTACAGCTCGGCATTCAATACCATAGTCCCCTCCATACTCATAGCCAAGCTCAGGGACCTGGGCTTGGGCTATGACCTCTGCCAGTGGGTCTTGGACTTCCTGACTGGCAGACCCCAGGTGGTGAGAGCAGGCAACTGCACCTCCTCATCCATCACCCTCAACATAGGGGCCCCCCAGGGCTGTGTTCTGAGTCCCCTCCTCTACTCCCTGTACACACACGACTGTGTGGCTCAGCGGAGTAGCAATACAATCATCAAATTTGACGACACAGTGGTGGTGGGCCTGATCTCTGCCAACGACGAGAGGGCCTACCTGGAAGAGGTCAAGGTCCTGGCGGGATGGTGCCAGGAAAACAGCCTCTCCCTGAACGTCAGCAAAACAAAGGAGATGATTGTGGACTTCAGGAGGTCGGGGGTCAAGGACTACAGCCCCCTCAGCATCGACGGGGCACCGGTTGAGAGAGTCAACAGCTTTAAGTACCTCGGAGCCTACATATCCGAGGACTTGACATGGACCACACACATTGACAGTGTTGTGAAGAAGGCACGACAACGCCTCTACTTCCTCAGGCGCCTAAGGAAGTTCCAAGTCAGTCAGAAGATCCTTAAGAACTTCTACTCATGCACAATAGAGAGCATCTTGACCGGCAACATCACCTCCTGGTTTGGGAATAGCACTGCACAAGACCGAAGCAGACTACAAAGAGTGACACGTTCAGCCGAACGCACAATTGGAGGGGGGCTCCCCACCCTCCAGAACATTTACAACAAGCGTTGCACGGGCAAGGCTAAGAGAATCATTAAAGACTCCAGTCACCCGAACAACTGCCTCTTTGAACTGCTGCGGTCAGGCAAGCGATACCGGAGTCTCAAGGCGAGCACAGAAAGACTCAGAAGAAGCTTCTACCCCCAGGCCATCAGGCTGCTAAACGAACAATGAATGAACACTACACAACAACAACCACCAAACGCACATAGCACACACATCCACACGCACACACTCACTTTAAACAAACACACTGTAGCACCCACTCCACACACTTTATAGCACACACCCACTTTAAACAAACACACTGTAGCACCCACTCCACACACTTTATAGCACACACCCACTTTAAACAAACACACTGTAGCACCCACTCCCCACACTTTATATTTATGGATGAAGGATTGCACTACAACTCGTACACCTTACTGTAAATTGTACCTAAAATTGTACCTCATCCCATTTCTGCTTTGCACTAGATCAGGGGTGGGCAACTTTGTATATGGTGAGGGCCACAAAATGTCCACAATCAATCTGGGGGGCCGCATTGTTTATCGGCAGTCCCGCCAGTAGTACCCCATCACTCAAATAGCCCATAATAGTCACAGATGTGATAAATAAGGTATATAAACAATTATAATTTGTTGTAACTTTGTTTTTATTCCATTTCAAATGCATTTAGTAATGCAATTTCAACTTTATGAATTTATAAACAGCTGAATTTAAAAGTATTGCTGTAACCCCAAATATATACAAAAATGATCAATTATAATTAAGGCTTCTAATAAAATAAATGTATGAACTTAAAGCCCACTGCTCAACAAACACAAAGCAGCATCCCTGCTGCATTTCACTACAACAGTAAATCAAAAGTGCAATAATAAATGATTTTGTTAAATGTATAAACTTTTATCCTGCTACTAAACAAAACATTATAACACTGAAATGCATGTTATGGATATGAAGCACTCAGGAATGTTTTGTTTAGTAGCAGGATACAAGTTTATACATTTAACAAAATCATTTATTATTGCACTTTTGATTTACTGTTGTAGTGAAATGCAGCAGGAATGCTGCTTTGTGTTTGTGTTATTAGTGTTATCTGAACACTACAAAAGTAAACAAGTAAAGTGCAAGTAAAGTAAAGTGCAATACTACATGCCTCCCATTGACCCTTAATCAAACTGGCATGACATTCACCCTCGCCCCACAGTGGGTCAATAATGGTTATAATAATAATAATAATAATGGTCCCCTCTCTACACCTCTCCATCACCCCCCCCCCCCCTCTCTACACCTCTTCATCATCTCTCCCCCCCCTCTCTACACCTCTTCATCATCTCCTTCCCCCCCTCTACACCTCTTCATCATATCCTCCCCCCCCTGTCTTTAATGAGACACTTGTGGTCTCTCCATTTGGCGCACAATAGCAGGAATGTCAACTTCAATGTTTGTGCATGCAATCTGTATCAGATGAAATAATGTTTCATCTGACAGCCTGTTTCTCTCCTTTGACTTGATGTGCTTCATGTTTGAGAAATTGCTCTCACGTATGTATGTGCTCCCAAACATACTGGCCATAGAGAGGGCAAAGTCCCTGAGGAGTGGGAAGCGGGGCTCAGGTAGCAGTTTCCAAAACGAAATTCCCCTCTCATTTCTCTTTGCTTGAAAAAAAGGATCTGACTGTAGCTCGCACAGTTCAAGCTGCAACGGTGGGGGCTGCTCTGACACCGTAGCGGTGAGGGGGCCGGCAAACAGCGCTATCCGTGACTGCATGCCGTTGAAATCTTCAAACCGATCATTGAATTGCATTTGCAGTGTTTCAATGTCGCTCCTGTACTTTCCGACGGCTCAGCCATCGGATTTCTGTGTGTAGCTGCAAGTCGCCATAATCAGTGTCCATCTCTTCCAAAAAGGAGACAAACTTTCTATGGTTTAGTGACCTGTTGCCTCCACGAATTAGATTGGTAACCTTGGTAACCAAATCCATAACATGGCTGTATTCAAGCTTCTTGGCACAGAGAGCCTCCTATATCAGATAAAAAAAAAGAAAAGCGATTTAACGACTCTCGCATATAATTTGACTACACTCGACTCGCATTGGTCATTATAGTGACGCACAATAGATGGAAATTATGTTAGCGATCTTACCTGATGTATAATGCAGTGCAGCATTGGACACTCAACGCCACTCTGCCTTAGAAGCCCGGCGAATCCATCGGTAACAACAGCCGACAGTTTATCAAAACCCCCATATTGCTGCACGGCACTTTCAACAGCGTTGAATATGTGCACACTAGGGCTGACCCCTATTAGTCAAATAGTCGACTAATCGATCGAAAGGAGTCATAGTTGACTGCCAACTCTTCTTAGTCGAATACAATACAAAAAAATAAAAAAATAAAAAAATAAAAAAAATAAAAAAATATTATAATTTTTTTTTTTTTTTTTTTTTAATATTGGCCTGGGGCCGCATGGAACGTCGGTGAGGGCCGCATGCGGCCCGCGGGCCGCCAGTTGCCCCTCCCTGCACTAGATAGTACTGTACATTAGTACACTGCATAGTATTGTGTATTGTATATTATATGGTAACTCAGAACATTGTACATATGTCTATACCGAACACTGTGACCTCATTTTTCTTCTTCTAAATTCATGCTATATTATGTTATTATGTT
>NW_028172065.1:0-2000 GCF_963971535.1 Notolepis coatsorum
GTCCAGAGATCCATCTGATTAGATTTAGTCCAGAGACCCATCTGATAAGATTTAGTCCAGAGACCCATCTGTGGGGCGGCTTTAACTCAGGGGTAGAGCGGGTCGTCCAATGATCGAAGGGTTGGTGGTTCGAATCCCGCTCAAGCCCATGTCCATCCCATCGCCGTTGTGTCCTTGGGCAAGACACTTAACCTACTTGCCTCGTATGAATGTGTATGCATGTGAATGAATGTTGGTGGTGGTCGGAGGGGCCGTAGGCGATGATTATTCGCCACGCTTCCGTGAGTCTGCCTCAGGGCAGCTCTGGCTGCAATTGTAGCTTACCACCACCGGTATGACTGTGTATGAACGAATAATGGACTCTGTGAAGCGCTCTGGGTGCCATGAAGAGCGCTATATAAATCCAAGTCATTATTATTATTATTATTATTATTATTATTATTATTATTATTATTATTATTATTATTATTATTATTATTATTATTATTATTATTATTATCTGATAAGATTTAGTCCAGATACCCATCTGATCAGATTTAGGCCCTGTTTAGACGGAAACGCTAGCAGGTGAATCAGCAAAAATATTTTTTCGGATGTGCCTTTCGTTTATACGGAAATGGCGTTTTTACGGGGTGAAACCGCAAAAAAGTGAGACTACCTTCCAGGGTGGAATTCCTAGAAACGATAGACCTTTGCGCTCTCATCTAAACTGTCAAACCGCATAAAACGATGACGAAAGGGTTGTTAAGGCTCTCGTCGCGTGTACTGCTTACATCACAGGCATGCGCCAGTAGCCTCGAAGCGTAAACAAAGCATGTCTGATTCTATCCATGGCGATCACCTGAAGGCTACATTGGCAGTACTTTTAAATACACAAGAATCTGTCCCGCGGCGTGAGTGGACCCACTGTCTGTGAGTGACTCTGCTTTGGTCCAATCACATTCCCCACCCACAGTCTGCGAATCAGAGGCAGAGTAGGGCGGGTCTTCACAGCACATCATGTGACATATGCGCCAATCGTGTGACAGCGGGGCTCAGTCGTCTAGAGTCGTTACAGCCTCGTCTGCACGGAGAATTCCATCCCAAAACAATAGTCTAAACGCAAAATTAAAAGTGAAACCGTAAGACGACTTTTGCGGTTTCTGTTCAGACTCTCTCCGTCTAAACGTAGCCTTAGTCCAGAGACCCATCTGATAAGATTTAGTCCTAGAGATCACATCACCAAACCATTGCGTCGTGCATTTCTTCATGACAGCCTGTCAGCCGCCGCATACAATCACAACCTTGATGACCACCGTGTTACAAATGTAAATGTCTTGACGACCTTAATGACTACAGATGCAGCACTGAACATTCAGATCCCTTCTGCTGCTGCTCTGCTGCTCCTCTGCCACTTTAGAGCTGGCACTCAGGTGTTATATTTCTGCTGCTCCTCTGCCACTATAGAACTGGCACTCAGGTGTTATATTTCTGCTGCTCCTCTGCCACTTTAGAGCTGGCACTCAGGTGTTATATTTCTGCTGCT
Organism: Notolepis coatsorum; assembly: GCF_963971535.1. Lineage (NCBI taxonomy): Eukaryota > Metazoa > Chordata > Actinopteri > Aulopiformes > Paralepididae > Notolepis > Notolepis coatsorum. Next base: position 1,526 of record NW_028172065.1, read on the forward strand.
CCTCTGCCACTTTAGAGCCGTAAGACGACTTTTGCGGTTTCTGTTCAGACTCTCTCCGTCTAAACGTAGCCTTAGTCCAGAGACCCATCTGATAAGATTTAGTCCTAGAGATCACATCACCAAACCATTGCGTCGTGCATTTCTTCATGACAGCCTGTCAGCCGCCGCATACAATCACAACCTTGATGACCACCGTGTTACAAATGTAAATGTCTTGACGACCTTAATGACTACAGATGCAGCACTGAACATTCAGATCCCTTCTGCTGCTGCTCTGCTGCTCCTCTGCCACTTTAGAGCTGGCACTCAGGTGTTATATTTCTGCTGCTCCTCTGCCACTATAGAACTGGCACTCAGGTGTTATATTTCTGCTGCTCCTCTGCCACTTTAGAGCTGGCACTCAGGTGTTATATTTCTGCTGCTCCTCTGCCACTATAGAACTGGCACTCAGGTGTTATATTTCTGCTGCTCCTCT
>NW_028172064.1:0-17097 GCF_963971535.1 Notolepis coatsorum
AAAACCAGTTTGATGCATAATTCATAAAGTGGGTTGGACACATGACCTGTCCACATTTATCTCTCCTAAACTGACACTAAACTGAGTAGGATTGACCAGTGAGGGCCCTCAGGCCCTTGCCTCGACCCTTCAGGCCCCCGGTTGAATGGTCACCAACAAAGTCTCAATATCCCTTTCTTTAATGTTCTCTCAGACTCAAAAGGCATGTCTTCCTACAACGACAATGCATTTATCTCAGGACTTTTAACATTTTATTTTATCATGTCTATATTGTGTCTATTTTATTATCTTCTACTTATTTTATTTACTATTGTATTATTGCACAATCGAAGCGGGCATGGCCACCCGCGCATTGCACTGTATGCCCTGGTATGTATGTGACAAATAAACCTTTTCAATCTTGAATCTTGAACGATATGATACAGGATGATTTTGCCAGTGAATCAGAGCATGTGACCATGTCACGTTTATTTATGTTATGTGTTTGTTTGTATGTCATGTCATTGTTATGGAATACATTTGTCTGATGAATAATCTCATCCATCCTGCATTAGTACTAAAGTAGTAGCCATGGTAGAAGTCCTCCATCCTACATATATCCTGTATTAGTACTATAGTGGTAGCCAAGGTAGAAGTCATCCATTATACATATATACTGTATTAGTACTACAGTAGTAGCCATTGTAGAAATCCTCCACCCTGCATTAGTACTACAGTAGTAGCCATGGTAGAAGTCATCCACTGTGCATTATTACTACAGCCATGGTAGAAGTCCTCCATCCTGCATCTATCCTGTATTAGTACTACAGTAGTAGCCATGGTAGAGTCATCCATCCTGCATCTATCCTGCATTAGTACTACAGTAGTAGCCATGGTAGAAGTCCTCCATCCTGCATCTATCCTGTATTAGTCCTATTCCCTCCTCCACTACAGAGCAGCAACACAGCAAGCAGGGGAAATGGGACTTATATGACAGCTGCATTAGTGATACTGTGAATATAACTGAATAAGAACTTGTAAGAGAAGGGTAATTACCTTTTCAACACATCAGTCTAATTTTAGCTGTCTCTGAGAAGCCGTGTGAGGAGGCAGTCCTTTCACCGGGCTTTCATTCAGCCTGCAGCTCAATTAAGGCTTCAAGGAGAGAGATACAGTATGGGAGTGAGAGAGGGAGAGTGAGAGAAAGAAAGAAAGGGGGAATACGATGGAATAGATTGGTAGATTGGTGATTTTCAGAGTTAATGGAATATCATTATTTCCTATCGGTAATCTTAATTAAAATCACAGAATCCCGTATTGTTACACAGACATGTGTAGTCTTTTCTGTTAATGTGAGTGCTCTGCGTCGTATAATGTGGGTTTCAGTTTTCTTGAGTACTTTGGCGATGTTGTTATTTTTCCTCCAATTTGAATTGGTGGAGAGCGACGAGGTGGCTGCATTCAGAGTGAAATCAGGTTTAACATAATGTCAGACCGAGGGGGCTTTGCTTTCAGAAGGTCCGTTTGCAAGTTTGTGTTTGAAATGGTCTGGATTTGTATTGGTTTGGTTGTGTTTCACAATTGTCAAACGAACCAAACTTGCTCCACTTTGGCACAAATCTTTTTAACCAGCAGTGAAAATTATAACCTCATGATGATGAAAAATCATACGTTTGGGAATATATTGGAACATGTCAAGAAGCGTCATTAACCTCTTAAGCCCTAGCCATATTTTCACACACACACACACACACACACACACACACACACACACACACACACACACACACACACACACACACACACACACACACACACACACACACACACACACACACACACACACACACACACACACACACACACACACACACACACGCACGCACGCACGCACACACACACACACACACACACACACACACACACACATTGTCTAACCGATGACATGCCAACCAATTTGCCCACTGTAGCTTTCTCTCTCTCACACACACAGTCATGGATGGACAGCGATAGTAAGTGATGTCATGGCGGTGGGTCTAGGTCTAATTACTGCTGTCTTTTAAATGGCTCTGTCTAACCAGCTCTGTCACATCCTGCCAACAGCTCTTTAAACACACATGTCACTTCCTGTTATCACCTGACACACGCACACACACACACACACACACACACACACACACACACACACACACACACACACACACACACACACACACACACACACACACAACACACACACACACACACACACACACACACACACACACACACACACACACACACACACACACACACACACACACACACACACACACTATTTTTCTCTTTTTCCATCTCTCTCCATATAATGTATCTATCTCTATCCCTCTCTCTATATAAATATATATATATATATCTTCCTCTCTCTCTCTCACACACACACACACACACACACACACACACACACACACACACACACACACACACACACACACACACACACACACACACACACACACACACACACACAGTTGACGGTGCGCCCCTTTTCCAGTAATTGTGATCTTCTGTTGTCAAACTTCATTAGTGGAGATGAAAAGTTAGAGAGATGATTATGAAAGAGAGAGGGAGATATAGAGGGAGAGAAAATGGGTTGTGAGCCTAGATGGATATAAAATGCCAAAGCTTCTTTCTTTCACCATAGGATCGAGGCCTCTGCCAAGAATCTTCGCAAACTGCATGCTACCATGTCCTCCCTCCTCACTCCCCCCCCACCCCCTCCTCCCTCATCTTTTTCTGCCGAAGACTTTGCGATCTTCTTTGAGGAAAAAGTGGAGAACATCCGCAGCTCCTTCTCCCAACCCCCACCCATTCCAAACGCTGAATCGAGAACCTCATCCTTCACTCTGTCATCTTTCTCTCCCATTACAGAAGCCGAGACCCTGACACTGGTAACGTCGAACCGTCCGACTACATGCCAGCTGGACCGGCTACCCTCCCCACTCCTCCAGACCATAGCACCGGACATCCTCCCATTCCTAACTGCAACCATCAACTCCTCACTCAACTCGGGGGTGGTCCCCACCTCCCTAAAACAAGCCAGAGTCACGCCCCTCATAAAAAAACCAACCCTGAACCCCACCGTCATAGCCAACTATCGTCCTGTCTCTCTTCTCTCCTTTCTTTCTAAAACACTTGAACGTGCTGTATCCAACCAACTTACTGCTTATCTCTTACAGAATGACCTCCTAGACCCCAATCAGTCTGGCTTCCGGACTGGCCACTCCACAGAAACGGCCCTCATTGCGGTCACAGAGGCACTTCACTTAGCAAAAGCGAAAGGCCTCTCCTCTGTCCTGATTCTCCTAGATCTATCTGCAGCCTTCGACACAGTCAACCATCAGATCCTCCTCGCGGCCCTCGCAGGAATGGGAGTGGCTGGATCTGCGCTGACATGGCTGACATCATACCTCAACGACCGCTCCTACCAAGTGTCATGGAGAGGGACTCTGTCGGCCACCCGCCCCCTCCGGACGGGTGTCCCCCAGGGCTCGGTCCTAGGACCCCTTCTCTTCTCCCTCTACACTAAATCACTGGGTAACATTATCACGTCTCATGGCTTCTCATATCATTGTTATGCCGATGATACTCAACTCTTCCTCTCCTTCCCTCCCTCAGATATCCACGTCTCTGAGCGGATCTCGGCCTGTCTGTCCGACATCTCCGCCTGGATGACGACCAACCACCTCAAACTGAACCTAAGCAAAACAGAATTGCTCCACCTGCCGGCCAAATCCTCCCCCCTGACCGACCTCTCCATCACAGTCGAGAATGCAGCTGTGACCGCGTCCCCGACCGCCAAGAACCTTGGTGTTGTCCTCGACGACCAGTTGAACTTCTCTGCTCACATCGCAGCGACAACCAGAACCTGCAGATTCCTCCTGAGCAACGTCAGAAGGATACGCCCCTTCCTGACAAAAGAAGCCACCCAACTCCTCATCCAATCAACAGTCATCTCCCGCCTCGACTACTGCAACGCACTGCTAGCTGGCCTCCCGGCCACTGCCACCAAGCCTCTTCAACTCATTCAAAACGCAGCGGCCCGCCTGATATCAAACCTACCGAAGTCGGCCCATGTCACCCCACTTCTTAGGGACCTGCACTGGCTCCCCATTGCTGCACGTATCCGCTTCAAGGCCCTCGACCTAGCATACCGTGCAGCAAAGGGAACCGCTCCCGCCTACCTCCGGTCAATGGTCTCTAACTACACACCCTCAAGACCCCTACGCTCTGCATCTTCTGGCCGCCTCAGACCTACTCCTATCCAAGCTCCCGGAGGGTCATCAAAGAGAAGCCGCCTATTCTCAGTCCTTGCCCCACAATGGTGGAATGAACTACCCATCCCAGTTAGGACAGCCGAATCCCGTCCAATCTTTCGCCGTCGACTAAAGACTCACTTCTTTAACCATTATCTGAAATGATTAAAAAAAAAAAAAAAAAAAAAAAAAAAAAATCTAACCCTGACTAACCTTACTGTCATGCACTTGTCCTAATAAACTAACCTACACTGTAACACGCAACACTTGATGAACATTGTTACTCAGCTGATAGAGTTGTACCCTTCTTGCTGTCTTGTCGTACAGAACTTGTAAGTCGCTTTGGATAAAAGCGTCAGCTAAATGACTAAATGTAAATGTAAATGTAAATGATAGACCAGGGGTAATAATGGAGAGAGAGAGGGAGAGAGTGAAGGAATGATTAATACATAATACATACAATTACACATAAAAGCTACATAGTGAGAGAGAGAGAGAGAGAGAGAGAGAGAGAGAGAGAGAGAGAGAGAGAGAGAGAGTGTGTGTGTGTGTGTGTGTGTGTGTGTGTGTGTGTGTATTGATGAGTATGTCTTGGTCTAGTTCAGTCATCTAGGACCCATCTGGGAATAATTCACTGATACACAACTACACACTGGGGAGAATACACACACACACACACACACACACACACACACACACACACACACACACACACACACACACACACACACACACACACACACACACACACACACACACACACACACACACACACACACACACACACACACACACATATTCACCCGTGTGTAGACAGCTAAAGATTACAAATCCCTATTGTCCTTTTCACTCAATACACTACGTCCCCGTCATATTGTCTCTGTGTTCTATTGATTGTGGTTCTATGTCTTGTCATTCTGGAGCAACGCCAATAAGCTGCTTTTAAACCATTGAGCAGCATGTGTTCTATGGTGACCCAACACGTGTTGTACCATCTCAGGTGATAAGGACCCAACACGTGTTGTACCATCTCAGGTGATAAGGACCCAACACGTGTTGTATCATCTCAGGTGATAAGGACCCAACACGTGTTGTACCATCTCAGGTGATAAGGACCCAACACGTGTTGTACCATCTCAGGTGATAAGGACCCAACACGTGTTGTACCATCTCAGGTGATAAGGACCCAACACGTGTTGTACCATCTCAGGTGATAAGGACCCAACACGTGTTGTACCATCTCAGGTGATAAGGACCCAACACGTGTTGTACCATCTCAGGTGATAAGGACCCAACACGTGTTGTACCATCTCAGGTGATAAGGACCCAACACGTGTTGTACCATCTCAGGTGATAAGGACCCAACACGTGTTGTACCATCTCAGGTGATAAGGACCCAACACGTGTTGTACCATCTCAGGTGATAAGGACCCAACACGTGTTGTACCATCTCTGATATGTTCAGGACCGACACGTGTTGTTGTACCATCTCTGATATGTTCAGGACCAACACGTGTTGTTGTACCATCTATGACATGTTCAGGACCGACACGTGTTGTTGTACCATCTCTGACATGTTCAGGACCGACACGTGTTGTTGTACCATCTCTGACATGTTCAGGACCGACACGTGTTGTTGTACCATCTCTGACATGTTCAGGACCGACACGTGTTGTACCATCTCTGACATGTTCAGGACCGACACGTGTTGTTGTACCATCTCTGATATGTTCAGGACCGACACGTGTTGTACCATCTCTGATATGTTCAGGACCGACACGTGTTGTACCATCTCTGACATGTTCAGGACCGACACGTGTTGTTGTACCATCTCTGACATGTTCAGGACCGACACGTGTTGTTGTACCATCTCTGACATGTTCAGGACCGACATGTGTTGTTGTACCATCTCTGACATGTTCAGGACCGACACGTGTTGTTGTACCATATCTGACATGTTCAGGACCGACACGTGTTGTTGTACCATCTCTGACATGTTCAGGACCGACACGTGTTGTTGTACCATCTCTGACATGTTCAGGACCGACACGTGTTGTTGTACCATCTCTGACATGTTCAGGACCGACACGTGTTGTACCATCTCTGACATGTTCAGGACCGACACGTGTTGTTGTACCATCTCTGACATGTTCAGGACCGACACGTGGTGTTGTACCATCTCTGACATGTTCAGGACCGACACGTGTTGTTGTACCATCTCTGACATGTTCAGGACCGACACGTGTTGTACCATCTCTGACATGTTCAGGACCGACATGTGTTGTTGTACCATCTCTGACATGTTCAGGACCAACATGTGTTGTTGTACCATCTCTGACATGTTCAGGACCGACACATGTTGTTGTACCATCTCTGACATGTTCAGGACCGACACGTGTTGTACCATCTCTGACATGTTCAGGACCGACACGTGTTGTACCATCTCTGACATGTTCAGGACCGACACGTGTTGTATCATCTCTGACATGTTCAGGACCGACACGTGTTGTACCATCTCTGACATGTTCAGGACCGACACGTGTTGTTGTACCATCTCTGACATGTTCAGGACCGACACGTGTTGTACCATCTCTGACATGTTCAGGACTGACACGTGTTGTTGTACCATATCTGACATGTTCAGGACCGACACGTGTTGTACCATATCTGACATGTTCAGGACCAACACGTGTTGTTGTACCATCTCTGACATGTTCAGGACCGACACGTGTTGTTGTACCATCTCTGATATGTTCAGGACCGACACGTGTTGTACCATCTCTGACATGTTCAGGACCGACACGTGTTGTTGTACCATCTCTGACATGTTCAGGACCGACACGTGTTGTTGTACCATCTCTGACATGTTCAGGACCGACACGTGTTGTTGTACCATATATGACATGTTCAGGACCAACACGTGTTGTTGTACCATCTCTGACATGTTCAGGACCGACACGTGTTGTTGTACCATCTCTGACATGTTCAGGACCGACACGTGTTGTTGTACCATCTCTGACATGTTCAGGACCGACACGTGTTGTTGTACCATATCTGACATGTTCAGGACCGACACGTGTTGTTGTACCATCTCTGACATGTTCAGGACCGACATGTGTTGTTGTACCATCTCTGACATGTTCAGGACCGACACGTGTTGTTGTACCATCTCTGACATGTTCAGGACCGACACGTGTTGTTGTACCATCTCTGACATGTTCAGGACCGACACGTGTTGTACCATCTCTGACATGTTCAGGACCGACACGTGTTGTTGTACCATATCTGACATGTTCAGGACCGACACGTGTTGTTGTACCATCTCTGACATGTTCAGGACCGACACGTGTTGTTGTACCATATCTGACATGTTCAGGACCGACACGTGTTGTTGTACCATCTCTGATATGTTCAGGACCGACACGTGTTGTTGTACCATCTCTGACATGTTCAGGACCGACACGTGTTGTACCATATCTGACATGTTCAGGACCAACATGTGTTGTTGTACCATCTCTGACATGTTCAGGACCGACACGTGTTGTTGTACCATCTCTGACATGTTCAGGACTGACACGTGTTGTTGTACCATCTCTGACATGTTCAGGACCAACACATGTTGTTGTACCATCTCTGACATGTTCAGGACCAACACGTGTTGTTGTACCATCTCTGACATGTTCAGGACCGACACGTGTTGTACCATCTCTGACATGTTCAGGACCGACACGTGTTGTTGTACCATCTCTGACATGTTCAGGACCGACACGTGTTGTTGTACCATCTCTGACATGTTCAGGACCGACACGTGTTGTTGTACCATCTCTGACATGTTCAGGACCGACACGTGTTGTACCATATCTGACATGTTCAGGACCGACACGTGTTGTACCATCTCTGACATGTTCAGGACCAACACGTGTTGTTGTACCATCTCTGACATGTTCAGGACCGACACGTGTTGTTGTACCATATCTGACATGTTCAGGACCGACACGTGTTGTTGTACCATCTCTGACATGTTCAGGACCGACACGTGTTGTACCATCTCTGACATGTTCAGGACCGACACGTGTTGTATCATCTCTGACATGTTCAGGACCGACACGTGTTGTACCATCTCTGACATGTTCAGGACCGACACGTGTTGTATCATCTCTGACATGTTCAGGACCGACACGTGTTGTACCATCTCTGACATGTTCAGGACCGACACGTGTTGTTGTACCATCTATGACATGTTCAGGACCGACACGTGTTGTACCATCTCTGACATGTTCAGGACCGACACGTGTTGTTGTACCATATCTGACATGTTCAGGACCGACATGTGTTGTACCATATCTGACATGTTCAGGACCGACACGTGTTGTTGTACCATCTCTGACATGTTCAGGACCGACACGTGTTGTTGTACCATCTCTGACATGTTCAGGACCGACACGTGTTGTACCATCTCTGACATGTTCAGGACCAACACGTGTTGTTGTACCATCTCTGACATGTTCAGGACCGACACGTGTTGTTGTACCATCTCTGACATGTTCAGGACCGACACATGTTGTTGTACCATCTCTGACATGTTCAGGACCGACACGTGTTGTTGTACCATCTCTGACATGTTCAGGACCGACACGTGTTGTTGTACCATCTCTGACATGTTCAGGACCGACATGTGTTGTTGTACCATCTCTGACATGTTCAGGACCGACACGTGTTGTTGTACCATCTCTGACATGTTCAGGACCGACACGTGTTGTTGTACCATCTCTGACATGTTCAGGACCGACACGTGTTGTTGTACCATCTCTGACATGTTCAGGACCGTCACGTGTTGTTGTACCATATCTGACATGTTCAGGACCGACACGTGTTGTTGTACCATCTCTGACATGTTCAGGACCGACATGTGTTGTTGTACCATCTCTGACATGTTCAGGACCGACACGTGTTGTTGTACCATCTCTGACATGTTCAGGACCGACACGTGTTGTACCATCTCTGACATGTTCAGGACCGACACGTGTTGTTGTACCATCTCTGACATGTTCAGGACCGACACATGTTGTTGTACCATCTCTGACATGTTCAGGACCGACACGTGTTGTTGTACCATCTCTGACATGTTCAGGACCGACACGTGTTGTTGTACCATCTCTGACATGTTCAGGACCGACATGTGTTGTTGTACCATCTCTGACATGCTCAGGACCGACACGTGTTGTTGTACCATATCTGACATGTTCAGGACCGACACGTGTTGTTGTACCATCTCTGACATGTTCAGGACCGACACGTGTTGTTGTACCATCTCTGACATGTTCAGGACCGACACGTGTTGTTGTACCATCTCTGACATGTTCAGGACCGACACGTGTTGTACCATATCTGACATGTTCAGGACCGACACGTGTTGTACCATCTCTGACATGTTCAGGACCAACACGTGTTGTTGTACCATCTCTGACATGTTCAGGACCGACACGTGTTGTTGTACCATATCTGACATGTTCAGGACCGACACGTGTTGTTGTACCATCTCTGACATGTTCAGGACCGACACATGTTGTTGTACCATCTCTGACATGTTCAGGACCGACACGTGTTGTTGCACCATCTCTGACATGTTCAGGACCGACACGTGTTGTTGTACCATATCTGACATGTTCAGGACCGACACGTGTTGTTGTACCATCTCTGACATGTTCAGGACCGACACGTGTTGTTGTACCATCTCTGACATGTTCAGGACCAACATGTGTTGTTGTACCATCTCTGACATGTTCAGGACCGACACGTGTTGTTGTACCATCTCTGACATGTTCAGGACCGACACGTGTTGTTGTACCATCTCTGACATGTTCAGGACCGACACGTGTTGTACCATCTCTGACATGTTCAGGACCGACACGTGTTGTACCATCTCTGACATGTTCAGGACCGACACGTGTTGTATCATCTCTGACATGTTCAGGACCGACACGTGTTGTACCATCTCTGACATGTTCAGGACCGACACGTGTTGTATCATCTCTGACATGTTCAGGACCGACACGTGTTGTTGTACCATCTATGACATGTTCAGGACCGACACGTGTTGTACCATCTCTGACATGTTCAGGACCGACACGTGTTGTTGTACCATATCTGACATGTTCAGGACCGACACGTGTTGTACCATATCTGACATGTTCAGGACCGACACGTGTTGTTGTACCATCTCTGACATGTTCAGGACCGACACGTGTTGTTGTACCATCTCTGACATGTTCAGGACCGACACGTGTTGTTGTACCATCTCTGACATGTTCAGGACCGACACGTGTTGTACCATCTCTGACATGTTCAGGACCAACACGTGTTGTACCATCTCTGACATGTTCAGGACCAACACGTGTTGTTGTACCATCTCTGACATGTTCAGGACCGACACGTGTTGTTGTACCATCTCTGACATGTTCAGGACCGACACGTGTTGTTGTACCATCTCTGACATGTTCAGGACCGACACGTGTTGTTGTACCATCTCTGACATGTTCAGGACCGACACGTGTTGTTGTACCATCTCTGACATGTTCAGGACCGTCACGTGTTGTTGTACCATATCTGACATGTTCAGGACCGACACGTGTTGTTGTACCATCTCTGACATGTTCAGGACCGACATGTGTTGTTGTACCATCTCTGACATGTTCAGGACCGACACGTGTTGTTGTACCGTCTCTGACATGTTCAGGACCGACACGTGTTGTTGTACCATCTCTGACATGTTCAGGACCGACACGTGTTGTTGTACCATCTCTGACATGTTCAGGACCGACACGTGTTGTACCATCTCTGACATGTTCAGGACCGACACGTGTTGTACCATCTCTGACATGTTCAGGACCGACACGTGTTGTTGTACCATCTCTGACATGTTCAGGACTGACACGTGTTGTTGTACCATATATGATATGTTCAGGACCAACATGTGTTGTACCATCTCTGACATGTTCAGGACCGACACGTGTTGTTGTACCATCTCTGACATGTTCAGGACTGACACGTGTTGTACCATCTCTGACATGTTCAGGACTGACACGTGTTGTTGTACCATCTCTGACATGTTCAGGACTGACACGTGTTGTTGTACCATATATGATATGTTCAGGACCAACATGTGTTGTACCATCTCTGACATGTTCAGGACCGACACGTGTTGTTGTACCATCTCTGACATGTTCAGGACCAACATGTGTTGTACCATCTCTGACATGTTCAGGACCAACACGTGTTGTTGTACCATCTCTGACATGTTCAGGACCGACACGTGTTGTTGTACCATCTCTGACATGTTCAGGACCGACACGTGTTGTTGTACCATCTCTGACATGTTCAGGACCGACACGTGTTGTTGTACCATCTCTGACATGTTCAGGACCGACACGTGTTGTTGTACCATCTCTGACATGTTCAGGACCGACACGTGTTGTACCATCTCTGACATGTTCAGGACCGACACGTGTTGTACCATATCTGACATGTTCAGGACCGACACGTGTTGTACCATCTCTGACATGTTCAGGACCGACACGTGTTGTTGTACCATCTCTGACATGTTCAGGACTGACACGTGTTGTTGTACCATATATGATATGTTCAGGACCAACATGTGTTGTACCATCTCTGACATGTTCAGGACCGACACGTGTTGTTGTACCATCTCTGACATGTTTAGGACCGACACGTGTTGTACCATCTCTGACATGTTCAGGACCGACACGTGTTGTTGTACCATATATGATATGTTCAGGACCAACATGTGTTGTACCATCTCTGACATGTTCAGGACCAACACGTGTTGTTGTACCATCTCTGACATGTTCAGGACCGACACGTGTTGTTGTACCATCTCTGACATGTTCAGGACCGACACGTGTTGTTGTACCATCTCTGACATGTTCAGGACCAACATGTGTTGTTGTACCATCTCTGACATGTTCAGGACCGACACGTGTTGTTGTACCATATCTGACATGTTCAGGACCGACACGTGTTGTTGTACCATCTCTGACATGTTCAGGACCGACACGTGTTGTTGTACCATCTCTGACATGTTCAGGACCGACACGTGTTGTACCATCTCTGACATGTTCAGGACCGACACGTGTTGTTGTACCATCTCTGATATGTTCAGGACCGACACGTGTTGTTGTACCATCTCTGACATGTTCAGGACCAACACGTGTTGTTGTACCATCTCTGACATGTTCAGGACCAACACGTGTTGTTGTACCATCTCTGACATGTTCAGGACCGACACGTGTTGTTGTACCATCTCTGACATGTTCAGGACCGACACGTGTTGTACCATCTCTGACATGTTCAGGACCGACACGTGTTGTTGTACCATCTCTGATATGTTCAGGACCGACACGTGTTGTTGTACCATCTCTGACATGTTCAGGACCAACACGTGTTGTTGTACCATCTCTGACATGTTCAGGACCAACACATGTTGTTGTACCATCTCTGACATGTTCAGGACCGACACGTGTTGTACCATATCTGACATGTTCAGGACCGACACGTGGTGTTGTACCATCTCTGACATGTTCAGGACCGACACGTGTTGTTGTACCATCTCTGACATGTTCAGGACCAACACGTGCTGTTGTACCATCTCTGATGACCTGTGTGCACAGTTTTGTATTCATAAGAAGGCTGTTTTAATCAAATAATTTGGTACTTTTACCATTTTTGGACCGATATTTAGAATAGTTTCATAGTCATGATCAGATACCTTCATCCAACATATCTACTGAATGTTATGATGATTGTATAAAATATTGATGACTTATGGCCGATTATGTGCTAAGAGACATGCTTACTCAATTTGATGTTTGGCGGGGTGGCCATGCTATTTATTTTTCTGTTCATGTATGTAGCAACTCTTATTGCTTTAACTTCCTTTAGTTGTCTAGATACATATCAAGAGTGTGTGGTACTGCAGCTGAAGTAGATGTTCCCTTTTCTCTCTAAAGAGAGGAAAATAGCCATGCTTAACTGCCAATTCTAAAGCTGTCTTTTGTATTTTCAACCTTATTAATTTGGAAAACGACTCATGACTTTTGTTTGTGTAAGGGAAAGGGAGAGAAAGTGAAAGTGGCTCATTCATTATTAAGCTAATCAACGTTTGCATTTAAATAGGCAAAGTAATCTTCCTTATCTCTAAGGCAAGTGAACCTCTTGTTGTTTTTTTGCTATTGACTTTCCAAATGGGTGTAATGATTTTGCTTTAGTGGGGCTGAAAGTAGAATTCCCTATTTTCCTTGAGAAGTGACATATAGACGTCCATAACTCTGCTGTTTCTAAAAATATACAATCAATTACAGTTTGTCTTCTCAGCTTTATTGATTTAGCAAATGGCCTTCTTGACTTCTGGTTTGAGGAATGAAAGTAGTATAATAGTTATCCATACCTCCCCTGACTTGGGATCAAATTCCATCAGAACCTTCTCTCCTGTGTCTCCCCTACTCTGTCTCCCTCTCAGCCTTCCTACTGCTTCAATAAAGAACCTTCTCCCCTGTGTCTCCCCTACTCTGTCTCCCTCTCAGCATTCATACTGCTTCAATAAAGAACCTTCTCTCCTGTGTCTCCTCTACTATGTCTTCCTCTCAGCCTTCCTACTGTCTCAATAAAGAACCTTATCCCCTGTGCCTCCCCTACTATGTCTCCCTCTCAGCCTTCCTACTGTCTCAATAAAGAACCTTCTCTCCTGTGTATCCCCTACTATGTCTCCCTCTCAGCCTTCCTACTGTCTCAATAAAGAACCTTCTCTCCTGTGTCTCCCATACTATGTCTCCCTCTCAGCTTTCCTACTTTCTCAGTAAAGAACCATCTCTCCTGTGTCTCCCCTACTATGTCTCCCTCTCAGCTTTCCTACTTTCTCAGTAAATAACCTTCTCTCCTGTGTCTCCCCTACTCTGTCTCCCTCTCAGCCTTCCTACTGCTTCAATAAAGAACCTTCTCTCCTGTGTCTCCCCTACTCTGTCTCTCTCTCAGCCTTCCTACTGCTTCAATAAAGAACCTTCTCTCCTGTGTCTCCCCTAGGGGTGCACCGATATATCGGTCGGGTATCGGTATCGGCCGATAAGTGCCTTGTTGACTGCTATCGGCCTATCGGCCGATAAGCTCAAATGTGCCGATAGCAGTCGCCGATAAATACCCATCAATTTGTGTAGCGTCAAAAGGCAAAAAAAAAAGTTCACTCGCGCGATCTACCTGCACAACGCCCGCCGTCCCCCACACACACACACACAATCTACTGCATCAAAGTAACTACTTATGATTAACAAGGCATTCGTTTTGTGGCATTAGCGTTATATAGTTAGTGTTACACGGACAATAACATCAGCATATTATTATTACCCATAGCAGCAAGGCATTACTCCGAGTCCGTTCATTAGCTCGGTTCCATTCCGTTGCTCATTCCGTACCCAACTACACATTCTGCAATCTGTTAATAAAGTTTTCAACCAGACAAATGTATAGAAAGGCTTTGTTTTATTATAACATTTGTTGCAGTAAAATCATTATGTCTCATTTGGTCATGCGTGGAGCGCCGGTCGGCAGCTAACGTAGCTACGTTATTAGCTATTAGATGCAAGACTAACGTTACTGGTGAAAATGTGATTTGCGTTGGAATACTCCTTTGTCAACTTGCTGTACTTTGCTTGCAGGTCTGCAGTCATTATTGCTGCATTATGAATAGCCGCAACTTTAGCCAAGGTAACGTTATGGCTAAACCTTTAACAATAGTTAACGCTAGCTTTCGGTTAGCTGTTCAATGCTATTAATAACACAACTCCCCGTCAACACCCTCTCTCGGGAAGATGGCATTTAAGAAAGTATCTGCTGTTAAAATGAAGTGTTACACGTTCAATAACAAGCATATTATTTACCCGAAGATAGCAGTAAACAAGGCATTACTCCGTTAGTACGTTCATAGCTCGGTTCCATTCCGTTGCTCATTCCGTACCCAACTACACATTCTGCAATCTGTTAATAAAGTTTTCAACCAGACAAATGTATAGAAAGGCTTTGTTTTATTATAACATTTGTTGCAGTAAAATCATTATGTCTCATTTGGTCATGCGTGGAGCGCCGGTCGGCGGGCGCCGGGCCGGGCAGCTAACGTAGCTAAGTGTGTTCTGCTCTCGCAAACAGAATGCCCGGAAGTAGAAAAATTTATAAACGCTTGCCGATTGGTGGTAAGGACAGCAGGAGGTGGGTGCTAGCGGTCACCGGTGTGGCGTAATTGGCCGAATCGACTGTCAATCAAAATGGTTCCATTGCATTGGTTGAAAGCTCTGGTTGAGAGAATAGTATCCTGCTGCAGGCCGCAAGAATGGTTCCATTGCATTGGTTGAAAGCTCTGGTTGGAGTAGGGGGTATCTGCAGAGCCGCAGAGCCAGGCTGGACGGGTATAAGTGGTCTGGACAAGTATAAGTGGTCTGGACAAGTAGTTGCGAATGGGGGGGGGGGGGGTTCGTCTCGTTTACATACATTATACATAGACAGTAATGTTACATCTAGACATGTAATAATAGAGTAAACTTGTACCCATACAGTGTTACATCTAGACATACCAGATCTAGTAATAATAGAGTAAACTTAACTTTCGTCTCAGTAACAATGTTCATAAAGTGTTGAGTGCTACAGTGTAGGTTAGTTTATTAGGACAATTCCACCATTGTGGGGCAAGGACTAAGAATAGGCGACTTCTCTTTGATGACCCGACTTCTCTTTGATGACCCTCCCGGAGCTTGGATAGGAGTAGGAATAAACTGTACATATACAGCACTGTTTGAACCTGGCACACAACATACTTCACATGTCATTTTTCTTTTTGTTATTCCACCATTGTGGGGCAAGGACTAAGAATAGGCGACTTCTCTTTGATGACCCGACTTCTCTTTGATGACCCTCCCGGAGCTTGGATAGGAGTAGGAATAAACTGTACATATACAGCACTGTTTGAACCTGGCACACAACATACTTCACATGTCATTTTTCTTTTTGTGGAGACGAAGATGATGAGTACCGGTCTTCTCCTCAGACAGTTTTTCAATACAAGTACGACTCAAGACACAGAACATTAGTATGCAAAATAAAAAATGAACACAGATTTTGAGTGTGAATGAAAACTTTATTGCAACAAGATTGCAGAATGGGTACAATACAGTACGGCTCAATACACACAATTGTTAAGGGGATGCAGACCAGAGAAAGAAGTTTTGTCTTGTCTTCTCGTACTGAAAACGTGACTGTTAGCACAGAGACGGCTGCAGTTACACACAGGGCCATTTTCGTTTCGTTTTCAGGGTCAGTTTCGCTTTTCAGAACGCAACGTAATGGCAGGCAAGTTGCCCAGTCCACACGAGCGCTGGATTTAATATAACCATGATTGTATGTGCGCAGTTGCACTGTTCGGCCACACACAACCAGGGATTTGCTACACTGCAACCCCGGTCTTTGAAAACCGGAGTCCAGGGTGAAGTTTTGCGGTTTTGTGTGGGCATAGCAACCAAGGTTCCCAGTGTACAGCAGAGCTGTCGCAATTATTTCCCATGTTCACGGCAGACTGTAAAAAACAATAGCAAGTTAGCAACCGAGCGCGGGGTAGAGAGATTAGTGTCTCGTTTACATCAGGGTCATATCGACCCTGTACCCGTTGCTCTTGAAGGGCTATTAGACAAGTACAGTACAATGAGAGAGGTAGTGCGATCTTCCACACGTTACTCTCCCAGTGAGAATCTGCGCTGCCAGGCTGGCCGCA
>NW_028172063.1:2500-16342 GCF_963971535.1 Notolepis coatsorum
GGTTACTGACTGGTTACTGACTGGTTACTGACTGGTCACTGACTGGTTACTGACTGGTCACTGTCTGGTCACTGACTGGTTACTGACTGACTGGTTACTGACTGACTGGTTACTGACTGGTTACTGACTGGTTACTGACTGGTTACTGACTGGTTACTGACTGGTCACTGTCTGGTTACTGACTGGTTACTGACTGGTTACTGACTGGTTACTGACTGGTCACTGACTGGTTACTGTCTGGTTACTGACTGGTCACTGATTGGTCACTGACTGGTCCCTGTGTGTGTCCAGGAGCAGAACGACATCCCCAGCTGTGACCTCAGTGGGTTCGTGCGCCCCAGTCCGCTGCTCGTGGCCTCCCCGCTCTCCACCTGTTACAGGAGCTCTCCTGACGACGGACCCATCATCCCAGAGACACAGGTAGGAGCCCATCATCCCAGAGACACAGGTAGGAGCCCATCATCCCAGAGACACAGGTAGGAGCCCATCATCCCAGAGACACAGGTAGGAGCCCATCATCCCAGAGACACAGGTAGGAGCCCATCATCCCAGAGACACAGGTAGGAGCCCATCATCCCAGAGACACAGGTAGGAGCCCATCATCCCAGAGACACAGGTAGGAGCCCATCATCCAGAGACACAGGTAGGAGCCCATCATCCAGAGACACAGGTAGGAGCCCATCATCCAGAGACACAGGTAGGAGCCCATCATCCAGAGACACAGGTAGGAGCTCATCATCCAGAGACACAGGTAGGAGCCCATCATCCAGAGACACAGGTAGGAGCTCATCATCCCAGAGACACAGGTAGGAGCCATCATCCAGAGACACAGGTAGGAGCTCATCATCCAGAGACACAGGTAGGAGCTCATGATCCAGAGACACAGGTAGGAGCCCATCATCCAGAGACACAGGTAGGGGCCCATCATCCAGAGACACAGGTAGGAGCCATCATCCAGAGACACAGGTAGGAGCTCATCATCCCAGAGACACAGGTAGGAGCCCATCATCCAGAGACACAGGTAGGAGCACATCATCCAGAGACACAGGTAGGAGCCCATCATCCAGAGACACAGGTAGGAGCCCATCATCCCAGAGACACAGGTAGGAGCCCATCATCCAGAGACACAGGTAGGAGCCCATCATCCAGAGACACAGGTAGGAGCCCATCATCCAGAGACACAGGTAGGAGCCCATCATCCAGAGACACAGGTAGGAGCCCATCATCCAGAGACACAGGTAGGAGCCCATCATCCCAGAGACACAGGTAGGAGCTCATCATCCCAGAGACACAGGTAGGAGCTCATCATCCAGAGACACAGGTAGGAGCCCATCATCCCAGAGACACAGGTAGGAGCTCATCATCCAGAGACACAGGTAGGAGCCCATCATCCAGAGACACAGGTAGGAGCCCATCATCCAGAGACACAGGTAGGAGCCATCATCCAGAGACACAGGTAGGAGCTCATCATCCCAGAGACACAGGTAGGAGCTCATCATCCAGAGACACAGGTAGGAGCTCATCATCCAGAGACACAGGTAGGAGCTCATCATCCAGAGACACAGGTAGGAGCCCATCATCCAGAGACACAGGTAGGAGCTCATCATCCCAGAGACACAGGTAGGAGCCCATCATCCAGAGACACAGGTAGGAGCCCATCATCCCAGAGACACAGTTAGGAGCTCATCATCCCAGAGACACAGGTAGGAGCCCATCATCCAGAGACACAGGTAGGAGCTCATCATCCAGAGACACAGGTAGGAGCCCATCATCCAGAGACACAGGTAGGAGCTCATCATCCCAGAGACACAGGTAGGAGCCCATCATCCAGAGACACAGGTAGGAGCCCATCATCCCAGAGACACAGTTAGGAGCTCATCATCCCAGAGACACAGGTAGGAGCCCATCATCCAGAGACACAGGTAGGAGCCCATCATCCAGAGACACAGGTAGGAGCCCATCATCCAGAGACACAGGTAGGAGCCCATCATCCAGAGACACAGGTAGGAGCCCATCATCCAGAGACACAGGTAGGAGCCCATCATCCAGAGACACAGGTAGGAGCCCATCATCCAGAGACACAGGTAGGAGCTCATCATCCAGAGACACAGGTAGGAGCTCATCATCCCAGATACACAGGTAGGAGCTCATCATCCAGAGACACAGGTAGGAGCCCATCATCCCAGAGACACAGGTAGGAGCTCATCATCCCAGAGACACAGGTAGGAGCTCATCATCCAGAGACACAGGTAGGAGCCCATCATCCAGAGACACAGGTAGGAGCCCATCATCCCAGAGACACAGGTAGGAGCCCATCATCCAGAGACACAGGTAGGAGCTCATCATCCAGAGACACAGGTAGGAGCCCATCATCCCAGAGACACAGGTAGGAGCCCATCATCCAGAGACACAGGTAGGAGCCCATCATCCCAGAGACACAGGTAGGAGCCCATCATCCAGAGACACAGGTAGGAGCTCATCATCCCAGAGACACAGGTAGGAGCCCATCATCCCAGAGACACAGGTAGGAGCTCATCATCCCAGAGACACAGGTAGGAGCCCATCATCCCAGAGACACAGGTAGGAGCTCATCATCCAGAGACACAGGTAGGAGCTCATCATCCAGAGACACAGGTAGGAGCTCATCATCCAGAGACACAGGTAGGAGCTCATCATCCCAGAGACACAGGTAGGAGCTCATCATCCGAGAGACACAGGTAGGAGCCCATCATCCAGAGACACAGGTAGGAGCCCATCATCCAGAGACACAGGTAGGAGCCCATCATCCAGAGACACAGGTAGGAGCCCATCATCCAGAGACACAGGTAGGAGCTCATCATCCCAGAGACACAGGTAGGAGCTCATCATCCAGAGACACAGGTAGGAGCCCATCATCCAGAGACACAGGTAGGAGCTCATCATCCAGAGACACAGGTAGGAGCCCATCATCCCAGAGACACAGGTAGGAGCTCATCATCCAGAGACACAGGTAGGAGCCCATCATCCCAGAGACACAGGTAGGAGCCCATCATCCAGAGACACAGGTAGGAGCTCATCATCCAGAGACACAGGTAGGAGCCCATCATCCAGAGACACAGGTAGGAGCTCATCATCCAGAGACACAGGTAGGAGCCATCATCCAGAGACACAGGTAGGAGCTCATCATCCAGAGACACAGGTAGGAGCTCATCATCCAGAGACACAGGTAGGAGCCCATCATCCAGAGACACAGGTAGGAGCTCATCATCCAGAGACACAGGTAGGAGCTCATCATCCAGAGACACAGGTAGGAGCCCATCATCCAGAGACACAGGTAGGAGCCCATCATCCAGAGACACAGGTAGGAGCCCATCATCCAGAGACACAGGTAGGAGCCCATCATCCAGAGACACAGGTAGGAGCCCATCATCCAGAGACACAGGTAGGAGCCCATCATCCAGAGACACAGGTAGGAGCTCATCATCCAGAGACACAGGTAGGAGCTCATCATCCAGAGACACAGGTAGGAGCCCATCATCCAGAGACACAGGTAGGAGCCCATCATCCAGAGACACAGGTAGGAGCCCATCATCCAGAGACACAGGTAGGAGCCCATCATCCAGAGACACAGGTAGGAGCCCATCATCCAGAGACACAGGTAGGAGCCCATCATCCAGAGACACAGGTAGGAGCCCATCATCCAGAGACACAGGTAGGAGCTCATCATCCCAGAGACACAGGTAGGAGCCATCATCCAGAGACACAGGTAGGAGCTCATCATCCAGAGACACAGGTAGGAGCCCATCATCCAGAGACACAGGTAGGAGCCCATCATCCAGAGACACAGGTAGGAGCCCATCATCCAGAGACACAGGTAGGAGCTCATCATCCAGAGACACAGGTAGGAGCTCATCATCCCAGATACACAGGTAGGAGCCCATCATCCCAGAGACACAGGTAGGAGCTCATCATCCCAGAGACACAGGTAGGAGCCCATCATCCCAGAGACACAGGTAGGAGCTCATCATCCCAGAGACACAGGTAGGAGCCCATCATCCCAGAGACACAGGTAGGAGCTCATCATCCAGAGACACAGGTAGGAGCCCATCATCCAGAGACACAGGTAGGAGCCCATCATCCAGAGACACAGGTAGGAGCCCATCATCCAGAGACACAGGTAGGAGCCCATCATCCAGAGACACAGGTAGGAGCCCATCATCCAGAGACACAGGTAGGAGCCCATCATCCAGAGACACAGGTAGGAGCTCATCATCCAGAGACACAGGTAGGAGCCATCATCCAGAGACACAGGTAGGAGCCCATCATCCAGAGACACAGGTAGGAGCCCATCATCCAGAGACACAGGTAGGAGCCCATCATCCAGAGACACAGGTAGGAGCTCATCATCCAGAGACACAGGTAGGAGCCCATCATCCAGAGACACAGGTAGGAGCTCATCATCCAGAGACACAGGTAGGAGCCCATCATCCAGAGACACAGGTAGGAGCTCATCATCCAGAGACACAGGTAGGAGCTCATCATCCCAGAGACACAGGTAGGAGCTCATCATCCCAGAGACACAGGTAGGAGCTCATCATCCAGAGACACAGGTAGGAGCTCATCATCCCAGAGACACAGGTAGGAGCTCATCATCCCAGAGACACAGGTAGGAGCTCATCATCCCAGAGACACAGGTAGGAGCTCATCATCCCAGAGACACAGGTAGGAGCTCATCATCCAGAGACACAGGTAGGAGCTCATCATCCCAGAGACACAGGTAGGAGCTCATCATCCAGAGACACAGGTAGGAGCTGAGTCATATCATAGAGATGTAGATATACATAGAGATATAGATATACATAGAGATATACATGTAGATATACATAGAGATATAGATATACATAGAGATATACATGTAGATATACATAGAGATATACATGTAGATATACATAGAGATATACATGTAGAAGATATACATAGAGATATACATGTAGATATAGATGTAGATATACATATAGATATACATAGAGATATACATATAGATATAGATATACATAGAGATATACATAGAGATATACATAGAGATATACATATAGATATAGATATACATTGAGATATACATAGAGATATACATAGAGATATACATGTAGATATACATGTAGATATACATGTAGATATAGATATACATAGAGATATACATGTAGATATACATGTAGATATACATAGAGATATAGATATATTTCAGATTTCAGATTCAGATTCAGAGTTTTATTTGCCACATGGAATCAATACAATCAGAGTTTATTCATACACAATCATAAATATCATACCATGGACAAAAGGAGCAGGAAGAAGAATAAATCTTATAGTTACCTGCCCCTTATTCCTAAACTAAACAAGTATTTACTTGATGGTCGGTGTACAACCTAATTTACACAAAATAATAATTTATACCATATACAAGAAACAAACAATCCACAGTTTAAACAAGAAAAAATTCAATAATAATAATAAAGAATAAAGAATAAAAGAAAGAAAAAAAGAAAATATCTCACTATTCAGATCACATTTGACTTTCATACTGACTAAACTGACTGTTTTTGGACAAAATTACCTGACATTTTAGCTAAAACATCTACAATTACAAACTGGATAATTGGATAGAAATCCTGGTTTGAACCAGACACCTTGACAGACAAGGACTTAGAGGTGTGAAGTTCTTCAACTCTCAACAATGGAATCTGAGCCACACGGTCTCCCTGGTTCAAATGCAAATAGGGACAAAACACACACTCCAGTCCCCAAAGTGCTGTACCCAGAAGACATGAAGAGCAAAGCAGAAAAGAAGAAATACAAAGAAGATTTTTTAAAGAGCAAGCCAAATAAACTATTTGCAGACTTTGAATGCACTGGACACAAATCTGACCTCATTTCCTACACTGAAGACTATACGGCATGGCACGCGGCCACACTAGAGCACCATCCCTCTGCTACAAAAAAGGGAAATAGTGTCTCACGTATACTGGAGATAGACACAGATGAGAACCAAATGATTGTAAACTCCTACCATACAGGAACAGTAGTGTTTCAAGGCAACACAAGTCCCTTTGAGAAAGTCTTCTCCAGAATCAGAGAAACGACACTAATGAAAATATACTCCAGTGAAGACCCATTCACAACAGAGCATCAAACGGGAGATACGTAGAAGAAGAAAAACTCTTCCCAAACCACAGAGTTAAGAAAGTGCCAGAATACCAATCGGGCTGTAGAGCTACTGACAGGAGACATCCTGGGGTCCCCCAGCCACATCATAATACACACAGGCACAAACAACTTGAGAACGCAGACAGAGGAGGAGGTGACCAAATCTGTCATGGAAGTAATTGAAAAAGCCACATCAACATTTCCCAAAGCAAAAGTAGTAATCTCTGCACTGCTACCCAGAAAGGATTACCACCCAGACTTCATACAAAAAATCAATGCACACATCTCCAGAAACTGTGCAATGAAGAAAAACGTCTACATGGCAGCTCACCCCACCCTAGACCTGTACAGCATGCATGACGATGTTCACATCCTCAAAAGAACAGCCCCTAACTTCGCAAAGACCCTGAAAGACGTTGCACTAAACCGTAGCCCCATCACATCCTACAGGCACAACAGAGAGATGAACACCCCACCCAGAGTTTAGTTTTATGTCATCTTGACTATTGCTCTGTGATGTGGTCATCTGCTGCCAGTGGTGACCTCAGGAAGCTCCAGGTGGTCCAGAACAGTGGTGACCTCAGGAAGCTCCAGGTGGTCCAGAACAGGGCAGCACGGTTGGTACTGGGCTGCTCACTAAGGCCTAATGTGAGCCGTATGCATGCCCTCCTCTCTTGGCCTAACGTTGAAAATAGATTGTCTTTTAATATACTTGTGCTGTTCAAGTTGGTCATGAGCAGTAAGACTCCTGTTTTTATACATAATCAGATTGTTTTTAGTAATACTGTGCACGAGCATTACACTAGAGGTTCCAGTAGTGGGCAGCTTGAATTGCCAGGTCCTAGAACCAGCGCTCTGGGGAGATCTTTTATTTTTAGAGCATTAACTCTGTGGAATGGCCTGCCTCGGAACCTCTGCTGCATTTACAGTAGATTCACTTTTTAAAATAATCTTAAATGGGTTTTAAATTGTTTTTAACACTGTAAAGTAATTTTTAGTTTTAGTTTTACACTAATGTAATTTTAGCTATATTAATTGTTACAGTAGGTTCATTATGCATTGTGTGTACTGACTTTTAATAATTTCGTTTTTGCAATAGTGATTGTTTTTGTATGTTTTTTTGTGTGTGGACCCCAGGAAGACTAGCTGGTTGCTATCGCACCAGCTAATGGGGATCCCTAATAAAATCAAATCAAATCAGAGCTACACCCAGAAGACCTGTTGCACCCAGAGAACAACAGGCTACACCCAGAGACCACCCTACACCCCAGGCCAGGTCCACCCTAACCCTAACCAGAGACCACCCTGCACCCCAGGGCAGGTCCACCCTAACCCTAACCAGAGACCACCCTACACCCCAGGCCAGGTCCACCCTAACCCTAACCAGAGACCACCCTGCACCCCAGGGCAGGTCCACCCTAACCCTAACCAGAGACCACCCTGCACCCCAGGCCAGGTCCATGCCGCAAAGAACGTATCACACATATCACACAGGGTGCCCAGTTTCGACCTGCCCCCCTCCTGCAGACACCCCCCCCCCCCCCCCCAGCCAATGCATATCCTGCCAACCCCACAACACACATACACACAGCACATGCCACCACCAATCCCACACCACACAGATCTACAGGTCAACCCCACGACCGACAGATCTCCACCCGGGGAGATGATCAGCAAGCTTTACTCAATTGTGGTCCAAGACAAAGCCACTGGAATATAACACTAATAATGGAATATAAATCTTTCACCATTTCAAGCTGGAATATACAAGGGCTGAGATCAACTGCCCTTGGAACAAAGAGCAGAAACCCAGACTTTACCACATAAATGTCAAACACAGACATCATGGTCCTACAAGAGACATGGCACAGAGGAAACAGTCCTACTGACTGTCCTGCAAACTACAGAGAGCTGCTGGTACCATCCACCAAGCGAACAGGGGTCAAACAGGGGAGAGACTCTGGAGGCATGCTAATATGGTACAAATCAGAACTAACCCACTCCATTAAGCTAATCAAAACCGGAGCTTTTTTTCATCTGGTTAAAAATAAATAAGGAACTTACATCAACGAGAAAGATGTCTACCTGTGTGCCACCTACATCCCCCCAATTGAATCCCCATACTACAAGGAGGACATGTTCCCAATCCTACAAGACGAAACCAACCAGTTCCAGGCTTGTGGTCACATTATAGGGGGCTTTCACACTCAGCCTTTTGTACCGAATCACCGTCCCGGAGCACGGGGGGCAGTGTTCTCACTCACCACTTTTGGGGTGCGAAACGGCGCTGAATCGTTTCACCCCCCGCTGAACGGGACCAGCTGGCAGAGGTGGTCTCGGGGTCGGTCCCGGGAGAACGGGGGGTGTGGCTTTGCGAGCTTGTACCTTTTCACGGGCGTGGCGCCTGGTGCTGACATAACGTCATAAATTTTGTTTGCCATTGCTATGTCTATAACATTGTTCGAATGCATTTATTTCTATTAGACCAGTGGTGCCCAACAAGTCGGCCGTGGTCGACCAGTAGATCGCTCAAAAGCGGACTCTACAACACCATCCATTCGTGATAAAATATAACTTCATATTTATTGGCAATTTGTTCATTTTATATCAACATCCAGAGTCCGCAGTCGTGTTAAGACATTCCCGTTTACATTTTCGGTCGACCAGTAGATCAATGACATTCAATATAATCGATGCGAGTTACTAGTATGTTGCAGTAACGTTAGCGTTAGCCGTTAGCTTAGCGTTATTGTTAACGCTGCAAAACGATCAAAAGCGGACTCTACAACAGAGTTCCATTCGTGAGAAAATGGGGGTGGGTTATATTGACAAGGCTTGACAACAGAGGTTCAAATATAACTTCATATTTATTAGTTATTTGTATCTTTATATCAACATCCATTCTCCAGTCTCCGTGTGAACACTTCCTGTGTTTTCATTTCGAGCGTGACATCATCGACTACGGCAAGCTTACAAGCTCAAAACGCAAACCGTAAACAAAACCCAGAGCGCACCCAGAATGAAGTGTGTACACAAACTAGAGGGGGGAGAGGG
Organism: Notolepis coatsorum; assembly: GCF_963971535.1. NCBI lineage: Eukaryota > Metazoa > Chordata > Actinopteri > Aulopiformes > Paralepididae > Notolepis > Notolepis coatsorum. The sequence continues at coordinate 11,738 of NW_028172063.1, forward strand.
GGGGGGGAGAGTTCGGATCAGATCTCGGTACGGGAAGAACGGAACGAAATAGAAACGAATAGAGTGAGTGAGAAAGGGCCCATAGTCTGTGGGGACCTCAATGCCAGGACAGGACGAGAACCTGACACTCTCAGCACACAGGGAGACAAACACCTACCAGGAGGTGGGAACATCCCCTCCCAAATATGCCCCCCCCAGAAAGAACTATGACCAAACAACAAATAAACATGGGTCACAACTTATACAGCTCTGTCTCTCGCTGGGACTGTACATAGTTAACGGTAGGCTCTGAGGGGACTCTTATGGTAGGTACACATACAGCTCATCTCTGGGTAACAGCAAAGTAGACTACTTTATCACTGACCTAGAGTCTCTCAGAGCGTTTACAGTCAGCCAGCAAACACCCCTGTCAGACCACAGCAAAACCACTGTCTATCTGAACAGATCAACACCCAACCAGGAAATATCAAAACCAAACAAACTACACACTATTAAAAAACACTACAAATGGAAAGAAAATAGTATGGAAGCATTCCAATCCACTATCAAGCTACAAAAGGTCCAATCAAAATTAGACCAATTCCTGGAAAAAAACTTCCAACAGCAAAAGTGTAAACGGGGCGGTAGAAAACCTCAATAACATATTCGACATTACAGCTTCCTTATCCAACCTAAAGGCCTCAAATAGGAAAGTGAGGGGAAAAAAAATATGCATGACAAATGGTATGATAACGATTGTAAACATCTCAGAAAAAAATTAGGAACCAATCAAACCAAAAACACAGAGACCCAGACAACCAGAACACACGTCTTCAATACAGTGAAACACTGAAACACTACAAAAACGCAGTCAGAAAAAAGGGGACCAACACGTTAGAAACCAGCTACAAGATATAGAGAAATCCATAAAAACAAACAACTTCTGGGAAAACTGGAACAAACTAAACAAACAACACCACGAGGAGCTACCCATCCAAAATGGAGAGGTATGGGTAAACCACTTCTCTTTTTTTGTATCTACTTTTTCTTCCATTTTCTATTTTTCTCCCATCCCAATTTTCGTATCGTCCAATTCTACCCTCCCCTGTCTCGAACGCTGTTAGGCCATGCCTCCCACAAGCCGGCTGCAATGTGGACCAAGCCTTGCATCACGTGTCCCCTCCGGTACACGAGGAGGCAGCCGTCGCATCTTTTCACCTGCACAGCACGATCTCTCAGTGGCGAGGGTCTGCGTGGGAAAGACACGCCGCCCCCGTCGCTTCCTGATACTGCTGCGCAGGCGCACCAACCGACCTGTAGGAGTCGCTGTCCACAACGTCCGATCCCCACCCACCAGCTTCCCACCCCTAACACTGCCAATTGTGTTAGTATGAACGACCAGCCAAGCTGGTAGCAATGCCGAGAGCTGGGCTCGAACCCAGCATCTCCTGCATTGGTGGCGAGCTCCTTGCCCACTGTGCCACTTAGCCGCCCTGAGTAAACCACTTCTCCAATTTCTTTAGCCCAATACAAAATAATGAACAGCAAAAACACATACAAGATAAACTACAAAGCCTAGAGTCAACCATAAAAGATTACCAGAACCCGCTAGACTCCCCAATTACACTACAAGAACTACAGGACAAAATAAAATCACTTAAAACCAAGAAGGTATCCTAAACAAAATGATCAAATTCACAGACTGACTGACCAAATTCAAATTGGCTATACTAAAAACTCCTTAACATTGTCCTTAGCTCCAGGATCTTCCCCAATATTTGGAACCAAGGACTCATAACACCGCTCCACAAAAAGGGAGACAAATCTGACCCAAACAATTACCGTGGGATCTGTGTCAACAGCAACCTTGGATAAATCCTCTGTATGATCATTAACCACAGACTCATACAGTTCCTCACAAACAACAATGCCCTGAGTAAATCACAGATTGGCTTCCTACCAAATCACCGTACAACAGACCACATTCTCACCCTCAGCACCCTAATCGACAACCAAATAAATACAAATAAAAGCAAAGTATACTCCTGTTTCGTTGACTTCCAAAAAGCATTTGACTCAATTTGGCACGAGGGTCTGCTGTACGAGCTGTTAGAAAGTGGCATTGGAGGGAAAACCTACAACCTCATAAAGTCAATGTACACCCACAACACATGTGAGAATTGAGGAAAAACACACAGACTTCTTCCCTCAATGCCGTGGGGTTAGACAGGGGTGCAGTTTGAGTCCAACCCTCTTCAACATATAAATAAATGAACTAGCAAAAACATTGGAACAAACTGCAGCACCTGGCATCCCCATAGCAAACACATAAGTCAAATGCCTACTGTTTGCAGATGACCTGGTGCTGCTGTCCCCAACAAAAGAAGGGCTACAACAGCACCTTGACCTTCTGCACAAATTCTTCCAGACCTCGGCGCTGACAGTAAATCTAACCAAAACTAAAGTTATGATATTCCAAAAAAGGCCCAGCCAACACAAACACAAATTCCTCCTAGACACAATTGCCCTAGAACACACAAAAACTACACATATCTCGGCCTAAACATCAGTGCTACAGGGAACTTCAACCAAGCTGTGAACGACCTGAGAGTCAAAGCAAGAAGGGCTTTTCATGCTATCAAAAGGAACATCAAGTTAGACATTCCAATCAAAATCTGGCTCAAAATATTAGACTCTGTCATAGAACCGAGTTCCCTATATGGTTGTGAAGTCTGGGGCCCACTTACAAACCAAGACTTCACCAAATGGGACAAACACCAAATTGAGACTCTGCATGCAGAATTTTGCAAATCCATTCTCTGCACCCAACGGAAAACGCCAAATAATGCATGCAGAGCAGAACTAGGACAATACCCACTAATCATCAAAATCCAAAAAAGAGCATTTAAATTCTACAATCACCTAAAAGAAAGTGACCCAGACACACTCCACAACATAGCCCTCACCCACAGAGAGACCCTTGAGAGGCCCACTCAGCCAGATGGTTCTGGGACTCTGCTCACAAACACAAGCAGAGCCACCAGACAGAAACCACACTGGACTAAACCAAGTTATAAGAAAACAAAAAGAAAACCATCTGACACATTGGAAACAATCAACCCAAAACCAGAGCAAATTTAAATGCAATTTGTCCCTAAACAGAGAGTACACAGTGGCAGAATACATGAGCACTGTGACTGATCCTAAACTAAGAAGATCCTTGACTAGGTACAGACTCAGCGAGCACAGCCTAGCCATTGAGAAAGGCCGCCATAGGCAGACCTGGCTACCAAGAGAAGACAGACTGTGCACCCACTGCACACAAGAAGAGGAGGAAACCGAGCTCCACTTCTTAACAACCTGCCCACTATACCAAGACATCAGAGACATATACTTCAACCTGCCCACTATACCAAGACATCAGAGACATATACTTAAACATGCCCACTATACCAAGACATCAGAGACATATACTTCAACCTGCCCTCTATACCAAGACATCAGACATATACTTCAACCTGCCCACTATACCAAGACATCAGAGACATATACTTCAACCTGCCCACTATACCAAGACATCAGAGTCATATACTTCAACCTGCCCACTATACCAAGACATCAGAGACATATACTTCAACCTGCCCACTATACCAAGACATCAGAGACATATACTTCAACCTGCCCACTATACCAAGACATCAGAGTCATATACTTCAACCTGCCCACTATACCAAGACATCAGAGACATATACTTCAACCTGCCCACTATACCAAGACATCAGAGACATATACTTCAACCTGCCCACTATACCAAGACATCAGAGACATATACTTCAACCTGCCCACTATACCAAGACATCAGAGACATATACTTCAACCTGCCCACTATACCAAGACATCAGAGACATACACTTCAACCTGCCCACTATACCAAGACATCAGAGACATATACTTCAACCTGCCCACTATACCAAGACATCAGAGTCATATACTTCAACCTGCCCACTATACCAAGACATCAGAGACATATACTTCAACCTGCCCACTATACCAAGACATCAGAGACATATACTTCAACCTGCCCACTATACCAAGACATCAGAGACATATACTTCCCACAAATTGCAAACACCCAAAGAGACTTTGAAAACATGGAAAATAACTCAAAACTCCCATACCTACTGGGAGAAATACAACTATGTACAAACACAGCAGCAAGATTTGTGAGCTGCTGTGACAAGAAAAGGACATCCAACGGAATACAACCACCATAAAGACTATCAATCACACAAAAAATTACTTCTGTAATGTACTGATTTATTTTGTTTCCTCTGATTGTTTTGTTATTGTTTGGCTTTGGCAATGTAAACGTATGTTTCCCATGTCAATAAAGCCCATTTGAATTGAATTGAATTGAATTGAATTGAATTGAATTGCATTGAATTGAATTGAATTGAATTGAATTGAATTGAATTGAAATTGAGAGAGATAGAGAGAGAGAGAGAGAGAGAGAGAGAGAGAGAGAGAGAGAGAGAGAGAGAGAGAGAGAGAGAGAGAGAGAGAGAGAGAGAGAGAGAGAGAGAGAGAGAGAGAGAGAGAGAGAGAGAGAGAGAGAGAGAGACAGAG
>NW_028172062.1:0-1000 GCF_963971535.1 Notolepis coatsorum
TTAATTATTAATTAATTAATTAATTAATTCTTCATTCATTCATTCATTCATTCATTCATTCAGCTGGAACCCAAAAACAGGCATCTGCAACAAAAGTCAACACAAAAGTAAGGAGCAAGTAGTTAATTTCAGTGTGTTCAAACCTCTGTTTCTCTAATACATTAGCACTCATTGTGTAAGAACCTTCAGAATGTTAGTATAAAGTATAATACATCGCAAATTACTTTGGGTATGCAATCGTCAGGCGTTTTATACTAAATGTGAGGTACACTTAAGGGGTTAAACTAGAAGCACATTATCATACACCTGCATTTGCATACAGAAACGCCCCGCCAGCTCCTTATAAGGAGAGGCTAAACATTGCACTTCGAGTTTTGCTGACCCTCTGTGAGGACTGTGTGCACAGGCAACACAAAATAAATTTGCGACTGATCAAAATTAGATTAGATTAGATTAAAATGTATTGTCATTATACAGCACAAGTACATTACAATGAAAATAAGTTTGGCATCCAACCAGAGGACAAATTTAACAGTAAAGTGCAACAGTAACATACAATGCACAGGTGATTAAACTGGTTAAGGGCTTCATTTGGGAGAAATCATTGGTCATTGCATTCACGTCGATTCTACAGACCTCCTCGGAAATATCTGTACGATTTATCATAAATTAAGCCGTTAAAAACTTGAGCACAACCAGTCCGTCCGACTTACGACTGCCTTTTCGAGTTCATAAATCCTGTTCGTAGCTACGAACGAATCTACGAGAAGAAGCCGTTCGATCATGCCGTTCTCATCCCGAGAAGTTCGTGAGTCGAGTCCGTACAAGCATGAGGTCCATTGTACAAGCAAACAGAAACATTTACATTTAAAACTAATGTTTAGCCATCCCACGCTGTGCTCGTATCAAAAGTTTCGAAAAACACAATTCATGATTTTTTTGTATTCAGTATAAATCTGTATGAAAACAAAGCTGGTGGTGGGTCATACTGCAATCGTGG
>NW_028172061.1:0-22395 GCF_963971535.1 Notolepis coatsorum
AGTGCTGGGGAGTGTGTCTGTCTGTCTCTCTCTCTCTCTCTCTCTCTCTCTCTCTCTCTCTCTCTCTCTCTCTCTCTCTCTTCCCCTCGAAGCGGAATGATTTTTAGCCTTTATTCCCCTTGAAGGGTTCCGTCAAGCTGCGATTCAAAATGGACTTCCGCAAACTGCAGAATTAACATAACGTTTGGCATTGTTTGCCACAGTATCCCATCCATTCACAGAGACCCCCGAAGTCCTCGCTTTTAACCGTGCTGCGAATTATCTTAATACGCGTCCATTCATATCTCTCCAGTTCACTTCCATATTCATCTTAATTGGTACCTGGCAGGTTATAGAAAATGGAGATGGATTTGAGGTAATTTACTGGAAGTTCTTGACAGGTGCGCTGGAAGAGAATGCCGGGAGACGTTGCTGGCATACATAGCTCCAAAATCATCCGTCAAAGATTTTGCATATCTAAGGAGAAGACTGTCTGTCATCTCTGATGTACATCTAACTGCGGCACAAGGGTGGATTTGATCAGGAACTAAGTGGTACTGCTGCTCTGAACCACATTCATCATATTGATATTCCGGTGACAGAGCAAGGAGATCCCCCCGCCAAGGCAGATGTGCTCTTATAATGAGAGCTAAACATAGTGCAAAAAGACGTCGCAACTGAGCCTTTGTGCCGTTTCTTCTGTTGAACCGCGCGATAAACAGGCTAATACGTTCCACGCTGTCAGACTCGCGGCCCGCAACTGTCGTTACCTTTTCGAAATGCACTCGTTCGTCGCTTTGAGCAAAAAGGTGCTCCGCGCCGACAACTCGTGCGGCGGCTTCAACCCGGGCAGATTATCGGCAGAGATCTCCCACTTCTTTATTTCCGCTGTAATCGATGGAGGAACGGCGAGTCGTGATTGATAATGATATTGAGATTGATTGTCTTAAATCCCTGCCCGGAGATCAAAGTCCCCAAATGGACAGTATATATACATGCAATCCAGTGGTGCTGAGATAGGACTTGGCAGGAGCTGCCAATAGATAAGTGAAATAAGGCCAGAGTGAAAAGGCCTATCAGCCCCTAAGGGGCTTAGCTGCAGGCTTCCCAAGCTCCAGGCCCCGGCTATGGTGGAGGGAGATAGTCGACATTGGTTTTAAATTACCCGAGATTGCCTTGTGGTTTCAGTCTTGTGGGACGCCTGGGAGACAAGACGTTTGTTAAAACAAGTGCAGTCATTGAGGCAGATTGAAGTGGGGGGGGGGGGGGGGTGCAGAGCAGACTTGCGATTTCCTGGCCAGACGGAACAGGTTGGAAGGCTGGTAATTGCTGAATTGGCAGAGAGGCCAAAAGGTCTTGCAGCAATGATATCTGCCAGAGGGATGTAGAGGGTGTGCTGCTGGAGAGGCCGGGCGTCTCCATGGGGGGATTGCTCCGCAGAGTGACACGTGGCTGCACCACACTAATGGCACACTACTCTACGATAACGATGCTCTACCATTGTCACTCACTTGGTACCGTGCTCTGAAAATTACCAGGTAGAATCTTAACTACTTGGTGATTATGTGTTAATTACTATCATATTTCCATTGGGATTCATTGACTCGAGCGCCATTAAAGTTCACCCAAAATGTTCAAGAAATTAAATTATATATAAAATTACCTGGATGGGTACATATTACTCCGGGTAAGGGGGAACATATATATATATATATATATATATATATATATATATATATATATATATATATATATATTAGAGCTGGGCCGTTAACGTGCTGCGTTAACGCTATACTAGTATCGCGCGATAATATAATTAACGCATTCATTTTTTTTTTTTTACCTTTATTTACCCAGGGTAGGTTCGCTGAGCACAGATGCTCTTTTTCAGGAACGCCCTGCTTCACATTCACACAGTTCCATTCACACCTGGGAGCTGCCCAGTACAACCACAGTTGACACCATTGGCCACTGAGCAACTCCACTGGAGCAGTTGATTCAAGCCATGTCACTCACATAGTTCAAGTTTGAAATGATTCTTTCTGTTTTGCTCCTGAGAGTGTGCTAGATACTGTACTGTACTGGTAATATTATTTATTTGTGTTAACTTCTGTGGTGGATTTTTGACGTCTCTAGGGATGGTTAAATGAAATACAGAGACAAGAGATTGGCCTTAAATCAGAGTGCAAACCACCAGGTTCTCCACGGACATCCAGCAGCCTAAAACAGTGTCACACTGCGAATTAGATATTCTGAAATAATAAAACAGGAGCAGAAAGAGACTCACGTTAAATGAATACAATACAGGTTTATTGGAAAAGAAAATATATACAGTACGCCCATACGGACGGACTTTCAGTCTGTCAGAGTGTATATTCACAGGTCTGTCAGAGTGAAAGTGACAAAAAGCAAAGTGTCATGTGTTTTAACACAGTGGAATAGAGACGCCTTCTTTGATGCATTCCTTAGAACTCTGGGAGGCTCCAAAAGGTTTCTAGCCGGCGCTGACCTTGACAAACTTATCAGGGCAGATGAATAGTGCTCTGTTTTAAACAGAAATCCTGACTTCACCAAAAGAGGAGGGGGAGGAGGAGGAGGAGGAGGAGGAGGGAAGGAGAGGAGGATGAGGATGGGGTGGTGGAGGAGGAGGAGGAGGAGGATGTGAAATTACCCTTCACATTCCCCACTTTGTGCCATTTTTGGCACATCCTGGTAATTTCAACCATCAATATCACTAAACCACAGTCTCAAGACACCATGCAGAACATCAAATCAATCAACATTAATACATCATAATGTCATACTTGGCTAAGTAGGACGATAATTCCAAGCAGGTAATTGCAAAATGTTGCATCCTTAGGTACAATACATTTTTTTTTTAAACATAATAAGGTAGAACAATAACTCTTGAGAAAGAAAGAAGAGGGGGAAAAAAGTTCAGGTGCAAATTGAAAAGGGGAGGAGTCCCAGGCCGGGGACAGATTGGTCGCTGGCGCCTTATAAAGCGCTTCTCAGTGACCCGAAGCGCCGACAGCAGTTAATAGGAAACAAAGAACAAAGAAAATAAAATGGCAGTCTTAATATAAGTAGTATTTTCAAACTCTGAATATGTACCCATATCTAAATCAGAAATTTGACTTTTTAATATGCACACTGGCTTCCCTTGTTGTCATTCTCAGTAGCAGTCACAGTGGACTACAGTAGCAGTCAGGTGTCTTCCCCACTCCTTCACACACAGAACGATATATCTGTTGCAAGGAGGCTGGATGCCGTTGAGTACAGTAGCAGTCAGGTGTCTTCCCACTCCTTCACACACAGAACGATATATCTGTTGTAAGGAGGCTGGATGCCGTTGAGTACAGTAGCAGTCAGGTGTCTTCCCACTCCTTCACACACAGAACGATATATCTGTTGTAAGGAGGCTGGATGCCGTTGAGTACAGAAGCAGTCAGGTGTCTTCCCACTCCTTCACACACAGAACGATATATCTGTTGTAAGGAGGCTGGATGCCGTTGAGTACAGTAGCAGTCATCTCCCCATAGTTGAATACAGCAGCACACCAGGTGCAGGGAGTAGGGAGGTAGGATATTCGTTGTTTGTACAGGCCGGGGCCGTCGTTGGCGTGGTGGGGTAGGTCCTACTTATGCAAAAGGGCTTGTATTGCCGACTGGGGTGCGTGGTAGGGGTTCCTGTGGATCCCAGCAGCGGTGCGTTCTTATCTTCGTGGCAGGGCGGGGCTATCGCACAGGGAGCTTAGCTGGAGTTCCTGTCCCAGTTGCCCTCCCAGGGCCTCCACTGATCCCTGGGCCCCGCTTCCGTAGCACCGGCCCTGCTGTGGTGTTGCCATATCATGCGAGATGTTGAGCAGGCGGTTCCTGTTGGACTTGGGACTGAACCTGATTAGGTTGTCGTCGTCCTCCGCGGGTTCATATGGGTATGGTGGCTGGTGTGCCGGTGGAGATGGGGCCCCTAGGTGGTGTGGTTGCCCAGGGACAGCGTGGCCCTGCAGTGGGAAGTACGGCCCTGGTGCATATTCGTTATCTTCTTTCTCCTGCGCTGAGAGAAACGCACCATCCTCCCCCTCACATTCCATAGATCTGAGTTCGACAGCATTGATTAATACTGCATCTTGGATGTCATGCGTCGCGTTAATGAGATTGCGCCGGCCAAAGGAAAAGAAATCAAACACAAAAAAAACAACAACAATTTCAAACATGGTCAGTGTGTTACATGTCTGGATATCCCTCATAGTTGTATTGGCTGGAAACAAAGAGAAAAAAACTGTTTACAGTTAGCTGTCGCCCAAGTTGAAACATGTGGAAATAGTGACCACCAGGGGTTACAAGTTGTAACATGCAATCTTATCTTAACACAGATAGTGACCAAAGCCCACATCAAAGTTGAGCTTCTCGCAGTGTCACGTATGTAGCTTATCTTATCTTAACACAGATAGTGACCAAAGCCCACATCAAAGTTGAGCTTCTCGCAGTGTCACGTATGTAGCAGATAGTGACCAAAGCCCACATCAAAGTTGAGCTTCTCGCAGTGTCACGTATGTAGCTTATCTTAACACAGATAGTGACCAAAGCCCACATCAAAGTTGAGCTTCTCGCAGTGTCACGTATGTAGCAGATAGTGACCAAAGCCCACATCAAAGTTGAGCTTCTCGCAGTGTCACGTATGTAGCTTAACACAGATAGTGACCAAAGCCCACATCAAAGTTGAGCTTCTCGCAGTGTCACGTATGTAGCAGATAGTGACCAAAGCCCACATCAAAGTTGAGCTTCTCGCAGTGTCACGTATGTAGCTTATCTTAACACAGATAGTGACCAAAGCCCACATCAAAGTTGAGCTTCTCGCAGTGTCACGTATGTAGCAAATAGTGACCAAAGCCCACATCAAAGTTGAGCTTCTCGCAGTGTCACGTATGTAGCTTATCTTAACACAGATAGTGACCAAAGCCCACATCAAAGTTGAGCTTCTCGCAGTGTCACGTATGTAGCTTATCTTATCTTAACACAGATAGTGACCAAAGCCCACATCAAAGTTGAGCTTCTCGCAGTGTCACGTACATAATCAATAACACAGATAGTGACCAAAGCCTAACCAGGGTTGACTTCTCGCAGTGTCACATACATAATCAATAACACAGATAGTGACCAAAGCCTAACCAGGGTTGACTTCTCGCATTGTCACATACATAATCAATAACACAGATAGTGACCAAAGCCTAACCAGGGTTGACTTCTCGCAGTGTCACATACATAATCAATAACACAGATAGTGACCAAAGCCTAACCAGGGTTGACTTCTCGCAGTGTCACATACATATAGAGATAAACACAGATAGTGACCAAAGTAACCAGGGTTGACTTCTCGCAGTGTCACATACATATAGAGATAAACACAGATAGTGACCAAAGTAACCAGGGTTGACTTCTCGCAGTGTCACATACATATAGAGATAAACACAGATAGTGACCAAAGTAACCAGGGTTGACTTCTCACAGTGTCACATACATATAGAGATAAACACAGATAGTATTACATTCAGACGGCCCCCCCCCACTCCTGCTTACCTAACTCGCCGCAACGCTGCATGTAATGCCCGTGGAATGCCGTCCCGACCAGCCGATGCAGACAGACAATTCCTCACTGTCCCAGACGTGGCTGTGTTGTAGAGCGATGAAGAGCCCGTCTGCACCGGCAGGATCGGTTGGCAATCCCGCTTCAGACACCAAGAATGTGGTGGATTTTTGACGTCTCTAGGGATGGTTAAATGAAATACAGAGACAAGAGATTGGCCTTAAATCAGAGTGCAAACCACCAGGTTCTCCACGGACATCCAGCAGCCTAAAACAGTGTCACACTGCGAATTAGATATTCTGAAATAATAAAACAGGAGCAGAAAGAGACTCACGTTAAATGAATACAATACAGGTTTATTGGAAAAGAAAATATATACAGTACGCCCATACGGACGGACTTTCAGTCTGTCAGAGTGTATATTCACAGGTCTGTCAGAGTGAAAGTGACAAAAAGCAAAGTGTCATGTGTTTTAACACAGTGGAATAGAGACGCCTTCTTTGATGCATTCCTTAGAACTCTGGGAGGCTCCAAAAGGTTTCTAGCCGGCGCTGACCTTGACAAACTTATCAGGGCAGATGAATAGTGCTCTGTTTTAAACAGAAATCCTGACTTCACCAAAAGAGGAGGGGGAGGAGGAGGAGGAGGAGGAGGAGGGAAGGAGAGGAGGATGAGGATGGGGTGGTGGAGGAGGAGGAGGAGGAGGATGTGAAATTACCCTTCACACTTCTGAATAAAACAACTTATTAAACACAAGTACATCTTATTGAACATTATTTTGATATTTCATTACCAATTATCATAGCAAAACAGCTTTTTCAAACAGTCTGTAATGCATTTTGGAAACGGGAGATGGGCTCATGGTGTAATGGGCCACCTGGCCTGAGAAACATAAGGAGGAAAGAAAAAGTAAGGACTTACTTCTGGTCATTATTTGGGTAGAACACACATATTTTTTATGCCTTTGGCAGTTTTTTTTGAGCCATTTTAATCTAGATTAATCTAGATTAAATCCAGGATTGCAGATAGATTAATCTAGATTAAAAAAATTTATCTATGCCCACCTCTAATATATATATATATGTTCCCCCTTACCCGGAGTAATATGTACCCATCCAGGTAATTTTGGTGTGATTCGGTGTGTTTTGGAGATATATTTCCACGACACAGTAAATTTCGCAGAGTAAATTTTACTCAAACTGAGTCCATTTGAGCCCAAGTGAGTAAAATTTTACTCAGTTTGAGTAAAATGTACTCAGTTTGAGTAAAATGTACTCAGTTTGAGTAAAATTTACTCAGCGAAATTTACTCCCCATAATTATGAATGTTCATGTAGTTCCTACATGCGACTGTTCACAAGGTCTGTGTTTTATCCTGAGTAACCGGGTCATGATTTCTGGAAAGAGACCATGCTTTTTGAGTTTTTCCCAAAGTATTTTTCGGTGCTTTGAGCGTCACAAGCCAAGTGCTATTCAGCTCCATTGTATTGGAGTGACGGCAGTCATCTCTATGGCAGACATCTCTACGGGAGTCATCTCTATGGCAGACGTCTCTACGGCAGACATCTCCAAAACTAAGTGAATCAGCACGAGTGTCCAGTACCAGTTTAGTTTCAGTGAATTCAACCATTAGAAATGACCAGTCCCTTCTTCTTTGTTCAGATGAACCCTTTCACTACCACACTACAAAGGGTTAACCCTTCCACTACCACACTACAGACGGTTAACCCTTTCACTACCACACAACAGAAAATCAACCTTTCACTACCACACTACAAAGGGTTAACCCTTTCACTACCACACTACAAAGGTTTAACCCTTCCATTACCACACTATAGACGGTTAACCCTTTCACTACCACACAACAGAAGGTTAACCCTTTCACTACCACACTACAGAAGGTTAACACTTTCACTACCACACAACAGAAGGTTAACCCTTTCACTACCACACTACATAAGGTTAACACTTTCACTACCACAATACAGAAGGTTAACCCTTTCACTACCACACTACAGAAGGTTCTATTTCATTATGGCTGCCGCTCAGCGTCATTCTGCACGCACTTCACTTCGTGCACGAGCACTGAATAAAAAATTCCACAATGTACCTTTACATCCCAACATTTGTCTGGCCACACCCCTATCCGCTTACCTTCATAAGCAGGTGTGTGGTCACCTACTCGCCTCCTTCTTCACTTTCACCACAAGGAAGTGCCTTCGGTAGATCCCACACTTGACGAGGTTGTTAGTAGAAGAAAGTTGGAAAACAAAAGAACGGGAAGATACGTTGACATCATATCTTTATTTTCTCTCTCACTATTTTCGAGAAAATACGGCGATATTTTCTTCGTCACTGGAGTGTCTGGAAGATGATGATCATTTTGACCTCCATCGGCTTTTTCGTATTAGGGGCTCGCGCCGCTGATGTACTCCCCGACTGCAGTCCTCCTTGCTGTGGCTGGATGGGGTTGCCCTCCGGTCATACAGCTGGACTGTAGGAAGCACCGACTGTTGTGAGAAATCGGTTTGCTTCCGGGTGGGGTGAGTATTGTTTTGCTTGCTTGCTCTGGTTGTCTGTTATGCTATGGGGGTTAGCTGACAATTTTACGAACGCCGACTCCGGGCTGGGGTCCTCTGCTCGGCTTCTTAAGCGGCGGACGGAGGATCTTGGTCTGACACCCATGATGGTCAATCTAGTGGGCCGCGACCAAGACCTGGGAAAAACCCGGGATTCTCTGGACGAGCGGATGCTTCTCCGTCCCGTGCAGGCCCCATCTTTCACATAAAAGTGGAAGTACACCCTAACGAGGAAATGTGGGCATAGGATCTTCTTTATCGGGAGTTCCATGCTCAAAGTCGGCTGCAGCCCGGATGGGAATTGTGCTGGCTCCGCTGTATGTCTGGTAAATCACCGTTGAAAACTGTGTTTGACATTTCTTTTTCTCTTCCCTCTTAGGATGGGGAGGGACTTGGACAGCGGCCTGTCTGAAGTGTGGCGTGTTATGTCGTTGTGTACAGTTCAGGTGATAGCTGCTTAGCTGGCGTGCTAGTTTGTGGCCTACTGTGTTAGCCAGTCAGCTGTTAGCTGCGGCGCTAGCTCGCTGTGTTTACCAGGCTAGTAAACGTTAGCTTGTTGCTATCAGTCGGACGGCTGTTAGCTTAATGCTACACTGTTGAAACGATACTGTGACTATAACATGCCTTAAAACACTCTGACTACGACGTCATCTTTGACAGAGGATGTTAGTCGACCCTACACCCGGGCGCCAGTGCTGGCGAGGACTTCATCAACATGGAGAACGGCGGCTGGGTGGCGTTGCGGACATACCCTCGTCACCGGCGCAGGAGATGCTGGGTTCAACTCGGTGTCCCGTTAACCAGTGTTGCTGTTCTCTCGGCCTGCGTTCTAGGTGAAGGTAGGAGTCCTCCGGACTTTAAACACTTCTTCTTTTCTTCCCTTCTAAAATGTTTTGTAATAACAATGTTTCCAAAACATGTGTTGCTGCAATACATTGAGGATACGACGTGTGTTGTGTGTGAATTGTCTTGTCACTGGTATAGCTTCTCTCTGTAGTAAATCGGCGTTGTTTTTTACGTGTGTAAAAATGAACTGGTTTGGTTGTGATGAGAACATGTGTGTTCATGTAACGTTGTACTTGTACCGTGGGTGAACTCACAACTAAGAGGGTTAATTAAACCTGTAAAGCTATGCTTAGTGACATGTGATTGAGGAATGAATCTTTTTCTCAGCCTGTGATGACAATGAACAGTATGTTCACACATTAACAGAGGTGCCTGTTCGCCTTGGTCGTATCAAGGGTAAGATAGGAGGGGTGACCCCCCGGTTCCCTGGGGCTTCCCCCCCTCCTCTCAGACATGTTTGGTTACAATATATTGTGTCACTGTGTTTGTGGGGATACGATGTAACCCTCAGCTTATTGCTGGGGTTGTGCTTTCCGCTTGAGAAACAATTTTTTCCTAAAGAAAAGGTTGTTTGGTCACTTATCATGTGTGCTTAGCAAGGCCTGTGGCCAATACATAATCGAGGACTTCTGTCTTCTCTCGTTATGAAAAACGGCGTTCCTCTGTAGTAGGAGTGTACTGTGCCATTTTTTGTTGTGATGAAGGGTTGTGTGTGTCTTTGTGATCTACAACTGGGTTAGGTTTGGCCCACAGAAGCACATGTGTAAGTCTGGACCGTGGCTCTTAAAGGGGCCCTCTCTGTTCTGTGTTTTTCCTTAGTAAATGAGCTATGTGAGGCTGTTCGATGCTTCATGTAGCAGGCTATGACTGTGTCATGTTCTACTTGTCATTACATCGTATCATGGGTGAGGGGTCGTAAAGGGGTGAACTAGTAATCCTTCCCTCCCCTTTTCTGATTGGTCAGGGGTTAAAACCTCCTGTCCTTCAAGGTTCCTGTCACGTTGCTGTTCGGCACGTTACAGGGTAAGAGGGGGGGGAGTTTCCTGGTCCCACGCCCAGGAAGATTGCGCGTGTGCACCGCGGAAATTCCCCCGCCATAGAGTACGTCACTGAGCGCGTCTCTAGTGGTAAGACTTCCGTGGGTTGTTCAGGTCCATGTTATGGATCTGTTTCAGGGAGTTGTCAGAGCTCCTCCTCAGAGAGAAGTGCCTTCTGTGAGTTCGGACTCTCCTTCCCAGTGAGGGAGCCTCCTCAGAGTTTAGAGCCTCCTCCTCAGATTGTCAAGGTGAGTAGAACTTCAAAAAAAGGAGTTCTGCTCTATTGTGTGTGTATTCGATTCAATTCGATTATTGAGTGTGTATTGGTTCAGTGCGTCCTCCTCGGAGAGCCCTAACCCAAGTGTTACATAGCTCAATGTTGCAATATATTCTTTTCAATCTATACAGCTTGCGTGGGAAGTCTCTCTGGGGATTTCCGTCTCCTCCCTGTGGCGAGGGTGGCGGGATGTAAAAATGTAAAAAATTTTTACCCTCAGCTGCGTCACGTGGGATTCATGTCAGTCTGTGTTTCTTTCTTTTTTAAATAAAAAGAGGAAGGAACATGAAGCACGACGGCTCCGTGTCGTTCTCCCAGGCGACTTGGAGGAACAATGTCTGGTGTCTTGCTAGACTATCCATTGATGTGTTTGGGTCTCGCGTACATAGTGCTGGCTCGGGGTGTTTCTGTTTTGGTCGCCAAAAACGCCTTACCACGTCATTCCCCGCCATGCTCCTTCTGCCAAAGACGCCGTACCACGTCTTTGATATCAATATTTCAAAAATCTGTGATCGCAATCATATTTCTCCCCCGGAGACTTGCAATCTACTGTTGATCCCCTCTCAACTCTCCAACGGTTCAAGAGCGCCATCTGGTGGCCGATCGGCGGATCGCTCAAACCGGAAACAGGAAACAGAAGCTGGTGCTCATTCCAATCCGGTCCGATCACTCGCTAATAGTCCCAGGACTCGAGCTAGACACAATGGATAGCAATCCGTTACCAATAACTCGATAAACAACATGATTTGGACGTATATACTATTATACAACCTGGAGATGGATCGCATATTTCTACATCCCATAATAGGAATATTTCTGCTCCATGCTCATCGCCCAACGCTACGAGGAAGCTACGGTAAGTTTCAGCGTTATTTTTTAACGTGTTCAATACAAACTGCTCTAATGATCATATCACCCACACTAGATGAATCATCTAACGTTGGCCACAGAATTATAAATGACCCCCCCCCCCCATCCGGTCAACATCAGATGATAAGTAGTAACTTCTAGAAGCACGTCCATTCGACATTTTTTATCTCGCGCCGATTGCTATCAAACTGTATACAATCATCAATATAATGCATTTAGGGCTATAAATCACGTTCTGGAGAAAGCTGCAGAAAACGATAAAAACATACTTATACTTTAGACCGTATTTTAGTATGAATATGTGAATGAAAAAGTATAACGTTGTTACACCCTGAACAATAGATACTTGATGTTGAATGGGCCATAGTAATGTCAATTTAGCAGTACAATTTAAAAAGTTATAGCCCTGCAAAGAAGGGGAACTTCTCCATAGACAAATAGAGCTGGCGTGGGATGGTTTATTCTGAATATAAGCCTGGCGACCAAAGTGTTAAGAATCACGCAGGGGGCTAAGTGCGCCTTGGTTGCTCGTTATTAAAACAGCGTTTTTATAGGGCAACTGGGATGGAGTTTTGTCTCTTCCGAGCGCCAGTTTACTAGGTTGTCTCGATGAATTCTCGTTCATATCTGGGGGATGTTAACGGAATAGATCAGAACATAGGTAGAGGGGTCTCACGCCCTTGGGGTGGGTCACTGAGCGCGGTACAAATGGGACCGTCTGGGTGGCGCCCTCTTTTCATGTTTTAGATCGACACGCATACCTACCCCCTCTTCTGGAGTGGGCATGTCGGCGTGGTTAGGGCACGGGACTGGTTCTGGTCGCGCTGGTCCAGGTCAGTTAACCCGTTGTCCGCCGGGGATGCAGATCTGCTGTTCTGGTACCCTGAGGGACTTGTGCTTTTTTCGGGGGAAAAATGCCGGGTCGGCCCGGGTGTCACAGGGTTAGGCGTTATGGAGACCCTTTGTTGGGTACACGTTGTACCTGGCACTATCCTAAGGGACTGGTCTCCTTTGTTTCGCTCCTCTCTCACGCATGGCGAAGAGGGGGCTGTTGGGGTAGTCTTCTGGACCTCCTCTGGTAACCCTGTGTGCTTCCCGAGCCGCCGGGCCCGGTCCGAAGTAATGTTTCGTTGAAACCGTAGGCCTGGGATAACCCTTTTTTGGAAACTGAAACACTTGTACTGCGGTATAGCTGGTGTATACCCGCAGGTGTGTTTTGGAGTTTTTTCTTGAGGGGTTATAGGAACAACCACCGTCTGTGTACCGAGAGGGTGGTTGATTCCCTGGTGTGTTGGAGCAGAGTCAACTCTTTCACTTTCACTACCACACTACAAATGGTTAACCCTTTCACTACCACACTACATAAGTTTAACCCTTTCACTACCACACTACAGAAGGTTAACACTTTCACTACCACAATACAGAAGGTTAACCCTTTCACTACCACACTACGTAAGGGATAATGTATAGCTATACTCGGTCATTGTCGCAAAATAATTGACCGACACAGAGTTTAGAATACCGAGGCGCCTCACAGAGGTGTTCTTTAAACGTAGTGAATGTCAATTATTTTGCGACAATGACCAAGTATAGCTATACATTATCCCGCTTATTACATGGCTAACTTACTAACAATATACTTAATTTTACACCATCGACAAGACGAGATCAAATGCAGATGCAGTTCTGTTCTGTCGCTCCGCCCTGTCATCGCCGGCAGCTTCCCCGGCAGGTTAACCTGTTCACTACCACACAACAGACGGTTAACCTTTCACTACCATACTACAAATAGTTAACCCTTTCACTACCACACTACATAAGGTTAACCCGTTCACTACCACACTACAGAAGGTTAACCTTTTCACTACCACACTACAGAAGGTTAACCATTTCACTACCACACTACAAAGGGTTAAGAAGAAAGAAAGAGAATACAGTCAAATAAAAGAGACTAACAACCTTTTTCTTTCGTGGTTCTAGAGATCATGGAGCCCCGTAGATCATGTAAATCTGCTTTTAGCTGCAGAGGAGAAACGGATGTAGTCCTGAAGGGAGGGTGAAGGCTGGTACGAGAGGGTATAGACTAGGAGAGGTCAGCTGCAACCTGCAGCATGGAGCAGTACTGTAACTCCACGTGGACACTGTGGCGGTATAGAGGATAGGTCAGCGCACCCGAAACGCTTTATTCTCGCAGCTACTCATTCCGTTTTTACCAGACAGCAATTTATGCCTTCAATATTCTTCAGCTCACAATCCCACCAGACCCCCGCTCACCGGCCTCTGGGCTCCCTCCTCCTCCTCTCTTGCACCGGCCTCTGCGCTCCCTCCTCCTCCTCCTCCTCCTCCTCCTCCTCCTCCTCCTCCTCCTCTCTTGCACCGGCCTCTGCGTTCCCTCCTCCTCCTCCTCCTCCTCCTCCGCCTCCTCCTCCTCCTCCTCCTCCTCCTCCTCCTCCTCCTCTCTTGCACCGGCCTCTGCGCTCCCTCCTCCTCCTCCTCCTCCTCCTCCTCCTCCTCCTCCTCCTCCCCCTCCCCCTCCCCCTCCTCCTCCTCCTCCTCCTCCTCCTCCTCCTCCTCTCTTGCACCAAATCTTCACACGCCGCCGCTTTTTTTTCTTTTCTTTTCCTTTTTTTATTTTTATTTTTTGCCGAAAGTTTACTTTTGTTACAGGTGCAATAACAAAAGGCCTTTTAAGTCTGACTTGAAAATCTTTAGGAGAAATTGGCTCCAGCATTGAGGGGTTGAAGTATTGATTCTGGCCTCTGGCTCAGTCCAGTAAAAGATGGATAGATTTCTTTGAAATGCACTCTGCGTGAGAATATAAAACAGACCATTGTGTGTGTTTCTCGCGCTGGAATGAATTCCTTAATGACATGTCTGCGGCCACCTTTTTAGCTTGAAGCTGGCTGTTTCTCTTGAATGGGGGATGTTGACATCGTGGCACGCATTCATCCGCCGCCCCCCCCCCCCCCCCCCCCCCCTCATACCACCCCCTCACCACATACCACCCCCCCACCCTCATACCGTCTAGCTCATCGAAGCTTTTATAGAAAAGTAAAATCTTCCTTAGAGAGTTGGCAATCTCTTGCAGGGACATCCAATTAAAAGCAGAGCTGCGGAGGCTGATTGCGTGCGGTGTGGGGCCGGCCGCGCGCAGACAGAGAGAGATATCTCCCGCGGAGAGAGAGAGACTATTATGATGCTATTGATTGATTTGTTCATCTGCATGCATGTGTGCAGCGTCTCTCGAGAAACACCCTATTCTGAGAAACAGCCATTTGTATGGATGGCATCCGGCGGCATTGTAGGATGGCATCCGGCGGCATTGTAATCAGTTACATGTGTTTTTGTGTGTGTGTCATTTGCAGAAAGCGACCGTGTCTTGATGGGGAATCATCACAGCTTTTCAAACGTTGTTTCAAAATATACAAATGCTTATCTTTTTTTTGGCGCCGTTTTTCGGTTTGTGTTGGCTAGTTACCGTTCGCAGCAGTCTTCACACAACAACAACAACAACAACAACAACAACAACAACAACGATTAGTATTAGTTCACGTCAGCGTCCAATTCCGTGACAGCGTGACATCATTAACAGCTCCAGGCTGTACATCTGGAAGACAGCTCATCATGACAGCAGCTTATTTGAGTAGTATTCCCCCTTTCATGCTAACCATTCAAGATTCAAGATTCAAGATTCAAGATTCAAGACTCAAGATTCAAGATGTTTATTTTTCATATCCACAGTTAAACAGACAGTGACACCGTACAATGAAAATCTTACTTTGCTAGTCCCCCCCCCCCCCCCCTTCACACAGAATCACAAAATATAGACTTAAACTAGAATGAAGAATATTAAGAAAAGGCTTAATTCTAAAATAAATAATCTTAAAAAATATAAATAAAGTAGAAGAATGAGGCATGAGCGACATAGTAACAATCAGTCTAAAGATAGATGCTATCACGTTTTTTAGGAGAAGATCTGCTGCTGATGTCGTACCTTGACTGCACCTCTCTCACCTCCTTCCCTCTCTCACCTCCTCCCCTCTCACCTCATCCCCTCTCTCACCTCCTTCTCTCTCTCACCTCCTTCCCTCTCTCACCTCTCTCTCCTCCTCTCACCTCCTTCCCTCTCTCACCTCCTCCCCTCTCACCTCCTTCCCTCTCTCACCTCCTTCCCTCTCTCACCTCCTCCCCTCTCACCTCCTCCCCTCTCTCACCTCCTCCCTCTCTCACCTCCTTCTCTCTCTCACCTCCTTCCCTCTCTCACCTCCTTCCCTCTCTCACCTCCTCCCCTCACCTCATCCCTCTCTCACCTCCTTCTCTCTCTCACCTCCTTCCCTCTCTCACCTCCTTCTCTCTCTCACCTCCTTCCCTCTCTCACCTCCTTCCCTCTCTCACCTCCTCCCCTCTCTCACCTCCTTCCCTCTCTCACCTCCTTCCCTCTCTCACCTCCTCCCTCTCTCACCTCCTCCCCTCTCTCACCTCCTTCCCTCTCTCACCTCCTTCTCTCTCTCACCTCCTTCCCTCTCTCACATCCTTCCCTCTCTCACCTCCTCCCCTCTCTCACCTCCTTCCCTCTCTCACCTCCTTCCCTCTCTCACCTCCTCCCCCTCTCACCTCCTCCCTCTCTCACCTCCTCCCTCTCACCTCCTCCCTATCTCACCTCCTCCCCTCTCTCACCTCCTTCCCTCTCTCACCTCCTTCTCTCTCTCACCTCCTTCCCTCTCTCACCTCCTTCTCTCTCTCACTTCCTCCCCTCTCTCACCTCCTTCTCTCTCTCACCTCCTTCTCTCTCTCACCTCCTTCCCTCTCTCACCTCCTCCCCTCTCTCACCTCCTTCTCTCTCTCACCTCCTCCCCTCTCTCACCTCCTTCTCTCTCTCACCTCCTTCTCTCTCTCACCTCCTCCCCTCTCTCACCTCCTCCCCTCTCTCACCTCCTTCCCTCTCTCACCTCCTTCCTCTCTCACCTCCTTCTCTCTCACCTCCTTCTCTCTCTCACCTCCCTTCTCTCTCACCTCCTCCCCTCTCTCACCTCCTTCTCTCTCTCACCTCCTTCCCTCTCTCACCTCCTTCCCTCTCTCACCTCCTCCCCTCTCTCACCTCCTTCCCTCTCTCACCTCCTTCTCTCTCTCACCTCCTTCCCTCTCTCATCTCCTCCTCTCTCTCACTTCCTCCCTCTCTCTCACCTCCTTCTCTCTCTCACCTCCTTCTCTCTCTCACCTTCCTCCCCTCTCTCACCTCCTTCTCTCTCTCACTTCCTTCCCTCTCTCATCTCCTTCCCTCTCTCACCTCCTCCCCTCTCTCACCTCCTTCTCTCTCTCATCTCCTCCTCTCTCTCACCTCCTTCTCTCTCTCACCTCCTTCCCTCTCTCACCTCCTTCCCTCTCTCACCTCCTCCCCTCTCTCATCTCCTTCTCTCTCTCACCTCCTTCCCTCTCTCACCTCCTTCTCTCTCTCACCTCCTTCCCTCTCTCACCTCCTCCCTCTCTCACCTCCTTCTCTCTCTCACCTCCTTCTCTCTCTCACCTCCTTCTCTCTCTCACCTCCTTCTCTCTCTCACCTCCTTCCCTCTCTCACCTCCTCCCCTCTCTCACCTCCTTCTCTCTCTCACCTCCTCCCCTCTCTCACCTCCTTCTCTCTCTCACCTCCTTCTCTCTCTCACTTCCTCCCCTCTCTCACCTCCTTCCCTCTCTCACCTCCTCCCTCTCTCACCTCCTTCTCTCTCTCACCTCCTTCTTCTCTCTCTCACCTCCTCCCCTCTCTCACCTCCTTCTCTCTCTCACCTCCTTCTCTCTCTCACCTCCTTCTCTCTCTCACCTCCTTCTCTCTCTCACCTCCTTCTCTCTCACCTCCTTCTCTCTCACCTCCTTCCCTCTCTCACCTCCTTCTCTCTCACCTCCTTCCCTCTCTCACCTCCTTCTCTCTCTCACCTCCTTCTCTCTCTCACCTCCTTCCCCCTCTCACCTCCTTCTCTCTCTCACCTCCTTCCCTCTCTCACCTCCTTCTCTCTCATCTCCTTCTCTCTCTCACCTCTTTCTCTCTCTCACCTCCTTCTCTCTCTCACCTCCTTCTCTCTCACCTCCTTCTCTCTCACCTATTTCTCTCTCTCACCTCCTTCTCTCTCTCACCTCCTTCTCTCTCTCTCACCTCCTTCTCTCTCTGATCTCCTTCCCTCTCTCACCTCCTTCTCTCTCACCTCCTTCTCTCTCACCTCCTTCCCTCTCTCACCTCCTTCTCTCTCTCACCTCCTTCCCTCTCTCACCTCCTTCTCTCTCTCACCTCCTTCTCTCTCTCACCTCCTTCCCCCTCTCACCTCCTTCTCTCTCTCACCTCCTTCCCTCTCTCACCTCCTTCTCTCTCTCACCTCCTTCTCTCTCTCACCTCTTTCTCTCTCTCACCTCCTTCTCTCTCTCACCTCCTTCTCTCTCACCTCCTTCTCTCTCTCACCTATTTCTCTCTCTCACCTCCTTCTCTCTCACCTCCTTCTTTCTCTCATCTCCTTCTCTCTCTCATCTCCTTCCCTCTCTCACCTCCTTCTCTCTCTCACCTCCTTCCCCCTATCACCTCCTTCTCTCTCTCACCTCCTTCCCCCTCTCACCTCTTTCCCTCTCTCACCTCCTTCCCTCTCTCACCTCCTTCTCTCCCACCTCCTTCTCTCTCTCATCTCCTTCTCTCTCTCTCACCTCCTTCCCTCTCTCACCTCCTTCTCTCTCTCATCTCCTCCTCTCTCTCACCTCCTTCTCTCTCTCATCTCCTCCTCTCTCTCACCTCCTTCCCTCTCTCACCTCCTTCTCTCTCTCACCTCCTTCCCTCTCTCACCTCCTTCTCTCTCTCACCTCCCTCTCTCACCTCCTTCTCTCTCACCTCCTTCTCTCTCTCACCTCCTCTCTCTCACCTCCTTCTCTCTCTCACCTCCTTCTCTCTCTCACTTCCTTCCCTCTCTCACCTCCTTCCCTCTCTCACCTCCTTCCCTCTCTCACCTCCTTCTCTCTCACCTCCTTCTCTCTCTCACCTCCTCCCTCTCTCACCTCCTTCTCTCTCACCTCCTTCTCTCTCTCACCTCCTTCTCTCTCTCACCTCCTTCTCTCTCTCACCTCCTTCCCTCTCTCATCTCCTTCCCTCTCTCACCTCCTTCCCTCTCTCACCTCCTTCTCTCTCTCACCTCCTTCTCTCTCTCACCTCCTTCCCTATCTCACCTCCTTCCCTCTCTCACCTCCTCCCTCTCTCACCTCCTTCCCTCTCTCACCTCCTTCTCTCTCACCTCCTTCTTTCTCTCATCTCCTTCTCTCTCTCATCTCCTTCCCTCTCTCACCTCCTTCTCTCTCTCATCTCCTTCCCTCTCTCACCTCCTTCTCTCTCACCTCCTTCCCCCTCTCACCTCCTTCTCTCTCTCACCTCCTTCCCCCTCTCACCTCCTTCCCTCTCTCACCTCCTTCCCTCTCTCACCTCCTTCTCTCCCACCTCCTTCTCTCTCTCATCTCATTCTCTCTCTCACCTCCTTCCTTCTCTCACCTCCTTCTCTCTCTCATCTCCTCCTCTCTCTCACCTCCTTCCCTCTCTCACCTCCTTCCCTCTCTCACCTCCTCCCCTCTCTCACCTCCTTCCCTCTCTCACCTCCTTCCCTCTCTCACCTCCTCCCCTCTCTCACCTCCTCCCCTCTCTCACCTCCTTCCCTCTCTCACCTCCTTCTCTCTCTCACCTCCTTCCCTCTCTCACATCCTTCCCTCTCTCACCTCCTCCCCTCTCTCACCTCCTTCCCTCTCTCACCTCCTTCTCTCTCTCACCTCCTTCCCTCTCTCACCTCCTTCCCTCTCTCACCTCCTTCCCTCTCTCACCTCCTTCTCTCTCTCACCTCCTCCCTCTCTCACCTCCTTCTCTCTCACCTCCTCTCTCTCACCTCCTTCTCTCTCTCACCTCCTTCTCTCTCTCACCTCCTTCCCTCTCTCATCTCCTTCCCTCTCTCACCTCCTTCCCTCTCTCACCCCCTTCTCTCTCTCACCTCCTTCTCTCTCTCACCTCCTTCCCTCTCTCACCTCCTTCCCTCTCTCACCTCCTCCCTCTCTCACCTCCTTCCCTCTCTCACCTCCTTCTCTCTCACCTCCTCCCCTCTCTCACCTCCTTCTCTCTCTCACCTCCTTCCCTCTCTCACCTCCTTCCCTCTCTCACCTCCTTCTCTCTCACCTCCTTCTCTCTCTCTCACCTCCTCCCTCTCTCACCTCCTTCTCTCTCACCTCCTTCTCTCTCTCACCTCCTTCTCTCTCTCACCTCCTTCTCTCTCTCACCTCCTTCCCTCTCTCACCTCCTTCCCTCTCTCACCTCCTTCCCTCTCTCACCTCCTTCTCTCTCACCTCCTTCTCTCTCTCACCTCCTCCCTCTCTCACCTCCTTCTCTCTCACCTCCTTCTCTCTCTCACCTCCTTCTCTCTCTCACCTTCTCACCTCCTTCCCTCTCTCATCTCCTTCCCTCTCTCACCTCCTTCCCTCTCTCACCTCCTTCTCTCTCTCACCTCCTTCTCTCTCTCACCTCCTTCCCTCTCTCACCTCCTTCCCTCTCTCACCTCCTCCCTCTCTCACCTCATTCTCTCTCACCTCCTTCCCTCTCTCACCTCCTCCCTCTCTCACCTCCTTCTCTCTCTCACCTCCTTCCCTCTCTCACCTCCTTCCCTCTCTCACCTCCTCCCTCTCTCACCTCATTCTCTCTCACCTCCTTCCCTCTCTCACCTCCTTCTCTCTCACCTCCTCCCCTCTCTCACCTCCTTCTCTCTCTCACCTCCTTCTCTCTCTCATCTCCTTCTCTCTCTCATCTCCTTCCCTCTCTCACCTCCTTCTCTCTCTCACCTCCTTCCCCCTCTCACCTCCTTCCCTCTCTCACCTCCTTCCCTCTCTCACCTCCTTCTCTCTCACCTCCTTCCCTCTCTCACCTCCTTCCCTCTCTCACCTCCTTCTCTCTCTCATCTCCTTCTCTCTCTCATCTCCTTCCCTCTCTCACCTCCTTCTCTCTCTCACCTGTTCCCCTCTCACCTCCTACTCTCTCTCACCTCCTTCTCTCTCTCACCTCCTTCCTCCTCTCACCTCCTTCCCTCTCTCACCTCCTTCCCTCTCTCACCTCCTTCTCTCTCACCTCCTTCTCTCTCTCATCTCCTTCCCTCTCTCACCTCCTTCCCTCTCTCACCTCCTTCTCTCTCTCATCTCCTTCCCTCTCTCACCTCCTTCCCTCTCTCACCTCCTTCTCTCTCTCATCTCCTCCTCTCTCTCACCTCCTTCTCTCTCTCATCTCCTCCTCTCTCTCACCTCCTTCTCTCTCTCATCTCCTTCTCTCTCACCTCCTCCCCTCTCTCACCTCCTTCTCTCTCTCACCTCCTTCCCTCTCTCATCTCCTTCCCTCTCTCACCTCCTTCTCTCTCTCACCTCCTTCTCTCTCTCACCTCCTTCCCTCTCTCATCTCCTTCCCTCTCTTACCTCCTTCCCTCTCTCACCTCCTTCTCTCTCTCACCTCCTTCTCTCTCACCTCCTTCCCTCTCTCACCTCCTTCTCTCTCACCTCCTTCTCTCTCTCACCTCCTCCCTCTCTCACCTCCTTCTCTCTCTCACCTCCTTCCCTCTCACCTCCTTCTCTCTCACCTCCTCCCCTCTCTCACCTCCTTCTCTCTCTCACCTCCTTCTCTCTCTCACCTCCTTCTCTCTCTCACCTCCTTCTCTCTCTCACCTCCTTCCCTCTCTCACCTCCTTCTCTCTCTCACCTCCTTCTCTCTCATCTCCTTCCCTCTCTCATCTCCTTCTCTCTCACCTCCTCCCCTCTCTCACCTCCTTCCCTCTCTCACCTCCTTCTCTCTCACCTCCTTCTCTCTCTCACCTCCTCCCTCTCTCACCTCCTTCTCTCTCACCTCCTTCTCTCTCTCACCTCCTTCTCTCTCTCACCTTCTCACCTCCTTCCCTCTCTCATCTCCTTCCCTCTCTCACCTCCTTCCCTCTCTCACCTCCTTCTCTCTCTCACCTCCTTCTCTCTCTCACCTCCTTCCCTCTCTCACCTCCTTCCCTCTCTCACCTCCTCCCTCTCTCACCTCATTCTCTCTCACCTCCTTCCCTCTCTCACCTCCTCCCTCTCTCACCTCCTTCTCTCTCTCACCTCCTTCCCTCTCTCACCTCCTTCCCTCTCTCACCTCCTCCCTCTCTCACCTCATTCTCTCTCACCTCCTTCCCTCTCTCACCTCCTTCTCTCTCACCTCCTCCCCTCTCTCACCTCCTTCTCTCTCTCTCACCTCCTTCTCTCTCTCATCTCCTTCTCTCTCTCATCTCCTTCCCTCTCTCACCTCCTTCTCTCTCTCACCTCCTTCCCCCTCTCACCTCCTTCCCTCTCTCACCTCCTTCCCTCTCTCACCTCCTTCTCTCTCACCTCCTTCCCTCTCTCACCTCCTTCCCTCTCTCACCTCCTTCTCTCTCTCATCTCCTTCTCTCTCTCATCTCCTTCCCTCTCTCACCTCCTTCTCTCTCTCACCTGTTTCCCCCTCTCACCTCCTACTCTCTCTCACCTCCTTCTCTCTCTCACCTCCTTCCTCCTCTCACCTCCTTCCCTCTCTCACCTCCTTCCCTCTCTCACCTCCTTCTCTCTCACCTCCTTCTCTCTCTCATCTCCTTCCCTCTCTCACCTCCTTCCCTCTCTCACCTCCTTCTCTCTCTCATCTCCTTCCCTCTCTCACCTCCTTCCCTCTCTCACCTCCTTCTCTCTCTCATCTCCTCCTCTCTCTCACCTCCTTCTCTCTCTCATCTCCTCCTCTCTCTCACCTCCTTCTCTCTCTCATCTCCTTCTCTCTCACCTCCTCCCTCTCTCACCTCCTTCTCTCTCTCACCTCCTTCCCTCTCTCATCTCCTTCCCTCTCTCACCTCCTTCTCTCTCTCACCTCCTTCTCTCTCTCACCTCCTTCTCTCTCTCACCTCCTTCTCTCTCTCATCTCCTTCTCTCTCTCATCTCCTTCCCTCTCTCACCTCCTTCTCTCTCTCACCTCCTTCCCCCTCTCACCTCCTTCCCTCTCTCACCTCCTTCCCTCTCTCACCTCCTTCTCTCTCACCTCCTTCCCTCTCTCACCTCCTTCCCTCTCTCACCTCCTTCTCTCTCTCATCTCCTTCTCTCTCTCATCTCCTTCCCTCTCTCACCTCCTTCTCTCTCTCACCTGTTTCCCCTCTCACCTCCTACTCTCTCTCACCTCCTTCTCTCTCTCACCTCCTTCC
>NW_028172060.1:5000-10000 GCF_963971535.1 Notolepis coatsorum
AACACCAACA
Organism: Notolepis coatsorum; assembly: GCF_963971535.1. Classification (NCBI taxonomy): domain Eukaryota; kingdom Metazoa; phylum Chordata; class Actinopteri; order Aulopiformes; family Paralepididae; genus Notolepis; species Notolepis coatsorum. The sequence goes on from NW_028172060.1 coordinate 5,011, forward strand.
GGGTCCAGAAACACATCTCTACCAGCGGGCACTTTAACACCAACAGGACCCAGAAACACATCTCTACCAGCGGGCACTTTAACACCAACAGGGTCCAGAAACACATCTCTACCACCGGGCACTTTAACACCAACAGGACCCAGAAACACATCTCTACCACCGGGCACTTTAACACCAACAGGACACAGAAACACATCTCTACCAGCGGGCACTTTAACACCAACAGGACCCAGAAACACATCTCTACCACCGGGCACTTTAACACCAACAGGGTCCAGAAACTCATCTCTACCACCGGGCACTTTAACACCAACAGGACCCAGAAACACATCTCTACCAGCGGGCACTTTAACACCAACAGGGTCCAGAAACACGTCTCTACCAGCGGGCACTTTAACACCAACAGGACCCAGAAACACATCTCTACCAGCGGGCACTTTAACACCAACAGGACCCAGAAACACATCTCTACCAGCGGGCACTTTAACACCAACAGGGTCCAGAAACACATCTCTACCAGCGGGCACTTTAACACCAACAGGGTCCAGAAACACATCTCTACCAGCGGGCACTTTAACACCAACAGGGTCCAGAAACACGTCTCTACCACCGGGCACTTTAACACCAACAGGATCCAGAAACACATCTCTACCAGCGGGCACTTTAACACCAACAGGACCCAGAAACACATCTCTACCACCGGGCACTTTAACACCAACACGGTCCAGAAACACGTCTCTACCACCGGGCACTTTAACACCAACAGGGTCCAGAAACACGTCTCTACCACCGGGCACTTTAACACCAACAGGACCCAGAAACACATCTCTACCACCGGGCACTTTAACACCAACAGGACCCAGAAACACATCTCTACCAGCGGGCACTTTAACACCAACAGGACCCAGAAACATATCTCTACCAGCGGGCACTTTAACACCAACAGGACCCAGAAACACATCTCTACCAGCGGGCACTTTAACACCAACAGGACCCAGAAACACATCTCTACCACCGGGCACTTTAACACCAACAGGACACAGAAACACATCTCTACCACCGGGCACTTTAACACCAACAGGACCCAGAAACACATCTCTACCACCGGGCACTTTAACACCAACAGGACCCAGAAACACATCTCTACCAGCGGGCACTTTAACACCAACAGGGTCCAGAAACACATCTCTACCACCGGGCACTTTAACACCAACAGGACCCAGAAACACATCTCTACCAGCGGGCACTTTAACACCAACAGGGTCCAGAAACACATCTCTACCACCGGGCACTTTAACACCAACAGGGTCCAGAAACACATCTCTACCACGGGCACTTTAACACCAACAGGACCCAGAAACACATCTCTACCAGCGGGCACTTTAACACCAACAGGACCCAGAAACACATCTCTACCACCGGGCACTTTAACACCTCAGGATCCAGAAACACGTCTCTACCACCGGGCACTTTAACACCAACAGGGTCCAGAAACACATCTCTACCACCGGGCACTTTAACACCTCAGGACCCAGAAACACATCTCTACCAGCGGGCACTTTAACACCAACAGGGTCCAGAAACACGTCTCTACCAGCGGGCACTTTAACACCAACAGGACCCAGAAACACATCTCTACCACCGGGCACTTTAACACCAACAGGACCCAGAAACACATCTCTACCAGCGGGCACTTTAACACCAACAGGACCCAGAAACACATCTCTACCACCGGGCACTTTAACACCAACAGGGTCCAGAAACACATCTCTACCACCGGGCACTTTAACACCTCAGGACCCAGAAACACATCTCTACCAGCCGGCACTTTAACACCAACAGGGTCCAGAAACATGTCTCTACCACCGGGCACTTTAACACCAACAGGGTCCAGAAACATGTCTCTACCACCGGGCACTTTAACACCAACAGGATCCAGAAACACATCTCTACCACTGGGCACTTTAACACCAACAGGGTCCAGAAACACATCTCTCGCTGGCCAAACTATACATTCCTCTGCGGTGAAAATCAAATCCTGTCTGTTTTTCACAGAGACCAAGAGGTTTGTTATTGTTAGTAGTTGATTGACTGAAAAATCCATCTGAGTGTGAATTTTGGTGTCTTTTAGTAATTCGGTTTTGTATGTTCTTTAACGTCAGCTGTTTGGCTTTATTTTATTTACGCGGAAAACACACTGTGTATCTTGAAATAAAGTGGCATAATTGTTGCTATTGCAAGAAAGGGAAAAAAAGACATTGGCTTGAATGTTACTTGAAATGACGAGCACAATGAAGTAGTAATTGTTCTCACGTCGTCTCCGTAGAAAACCTACCGTCTGCCTTCTCATCCCCGCCGTCCCGCCGGCCCCCTTGTTCCTGTCACAACCAATCACAGCGGAAGAAAAGAGTTCCACTCTGCATAATTAAGACAAGATGTTCCAATCAGAACAGCCGCAGTTTGCATAATTAATACAAGCTGCTCCAGTCTTGTGATAATTGCAACGTTCTGTTCACTTAGAATGAAACCACACGGCCAAACATCCATTCAATCAGTCATTCATTCATTCTGCCTTTATATATTTATTATTTGAATAAAGAAAATTGTGTGGAGGTTAAATTACATAATAAAAAGCAGACAAAAAAAGAGAAGCGTCGATTAATGCAGGTACACCGGCCGACTGGAGCTGAGGGGTTTGTGATCATGGTTTTAAACTGTCCAAGTGTTACTAGAGTATTATACAATGGCATGCAAATATCTTGATTCTGATTGGCTGAAACAGTCAAGTTAGCCGTTGTTATTTCGTATAACACACTCCACGTGACCCCAGATCCCTCCCACAACCGAATTACTTTATTATTATTTTTTTTAATTAGTCTGAATGAGTCCGCCATAGATAGACAAATGGAAGTATGAATATCTTTTGAACGAATCCTCCAAAAAAGATACAGTCAACTGGAATATGTTAGTTTGTTACACATAGTTGGCTTATGTAATTGGTTACCATTGTGAAACAAAAGAAAAATCACAGACTAAAAAAAATAAATAATAATGGCCGTCGATTTAAAAAAATTTTGTTGTCAGACCTTGGATCTACTATTGGATCTACTTTATCTGTGGATGGTTTTGTGAATAAATCTCCAATATGCTTCAATTACTGTGTGTTTATTGTATAGCAATAAGGTTGGGTGAATTGGGCCATTGTATAAAAGCATTACATCACTTGAAGTCATGTGTTATTTGTTTATTTGTTTATTGTTATTCACACTTACAAACATACATTCTGGGATAAAATAAGTAAAAAAGAAGAACAGTTAAAATGTGCAGGAAAGGTCTAAAAACCCAAGGGCTTATAAGCGACCTCCCCTCTTAAACCTATATAGGATAACTACACAAAAAAAAATCCCCCCGCCCCCCCCCACATTATGCACAAACACATGCGCATATCCCTCTCTCATACACACAGATACATACAATATAGCATTATACAACTATTATAATGTTGGGTAATTTTTTTTAAAGACTTTACACAAATACACATGGATACTATAGACTACACAATCTGTAGTTCTTTTTTAAGCTTACCTTTAAATATATTTAAAGTGGAACATGTTTCTATTAGATTTTGTATATCATTCCACATCACTGCACCTTGATAAACAAATGAGAATTTGGCAACAGAGGTCCTACAGAAAGGAATGCGTAATGCGCAACACACACTAACTGGACCAACACACACTACCTGGACCAACACACACTACCTGGACCAACACACACTATCTGGACCAACACACACTACCTGCACTATCTGGACCAACACACACTACCTGGACCAACACACACTAACTGGACCAACACACACTACCTGGACCAACACACACTACCTGGACCAACACACACTATCTGGACCAACACACACTACCTGCACTATCTGGACCAACACACACTACCTGGACCAACACACACTATCTGGACCAACACACACTATCTGGACCAACACACACTATCTGGACCAACACACACTATCTGGACCAACACACACTAACTGGACCAACACACACTATCTGGACCAACACACACTATCTGGACCAACACACACTATCTGCACCAACACACACTATCTGGACCAACACACACTATCTGGACCAACACACACTATCTGGACCAACACACACTATCTGCACCAACACACACTATCTGCACCAACACACACTATCTGGACCAACACACACTATCTGCACCAACACACACTATCTGGACCAACACACACTATCTGGACCAACACACACTATCTGGACCAACACACACTATCTGCACCAACACACACTATCTGGACCAACACACACTATCTGGACCAACACACACTATCTGCACCAACACACACTATCTGGACCAACACACACTATCTGGACCAACACACACTATCTGCACCAACACACACTATCTGCACCAACACACACTATCTGGACCAACACACACTATCTGGACCAACACACACTATCTGCACCAACACACACTATCTGGACCAACACACACTATCTGGACCAACACACACTATCTGCACCAACACACACTATCTGCACCAACACACACTATCTGGACCAACACACACTATCTGGACCAACACACACTATCTGCACCAACACACACTATCTGGACCAACACACACTATCTGCACTATCTCCATCCGAGGGGTGGATGTGGAGATGGTGGACTCATACAAGTTCCTTGGGGTACACCTGAACAATAAACTGGACTGGTCGGACAACACAGAGGCCCTCTACAGGAAGGGACAGAGCAGGCTGTTCTTCCTGAGGAGACTCAGGTCCTTCAATGTGTGCAACAAACTGCTGCAGTCTTTTTACCAGTCTGTTGTGGCCAGCATCCTCTTCTATGCTGTGGCATGCTGGGGAGGCTACATCAACTCAAGGGACACCAACAAGCTCAACAAGCTGGTGAGGAAGGCTAGCTCCGTGGTGGGAGTCGAGCT
>NW_028172060.1:12500-45981 GCF_963971535.1 Notolepis coatsorum
GAGGGAGACACAGGAGAGAAGGTTCTTTATTGAGACAGTAGGAAGGCTGAGAGGGAGACACAGGAGAGAAGGTTCTTTATTGAGACAGTAGGAAGGCTGAGAGGGAGACACAGGAGAGAAGGTTCTTTATTGAGACAGTAGGAAGGCTGAGAGGGAGACACAGGAGAGAAGGTTCTTTATTGAGACAGTAGGAAGGCTGAGAGGGAGACAGGGTAGAGGACACACAGGAGAGAAGGTTCTTTATTGAGACAGTAGGAAGGCTGAGAGGGAGACAGGGTAGAGGACACACAGGAGAGAAGGTTCTTTATTGAGACAGTAGGAAGGCTGAGATGGAGACAGAGTAGGAGAGACACAGGAGAGAAGGTTCTTTATTGAGACAGTAGGAAGGCTGAGAGGGAGACAGGGTATGGGAGACAAGCTTATTTATTGAGACTGTAGGGAGAGGGAGTCAGAGTAGCTCATTATATCATAGGCTGCCAGCTATGACATTGTTGGCGCGCACTTGGAGAAACAATAATCATTTAACACTACGGTATCATTTATATCTGGGCCCTAGTGAGATTGGTAAAATACCTTTTATTAAATTGAAATGGAAAAAAGTAAACTTTGAATAAGTTGGAGCCACTTCTTACCACTCCTGCACCACGTTTGGCATAAAAGGCCTGTCGATTGCATACCCAAAGTAATTTGAAAGCTATCCTTCAACCATTTATAGCTCATGCATGACTCTGGCCTCTTTTGAAAGGAAACATTTTAAATCTTCTTCCACAACAGGAAGAATCACTCTGGGTGCTAATGTAATAGATTTACAGAGGTTTGAACACACTTATTTTGCAATCATATGCCTCGTACAGGTTCCAGCTGAGAGGTATGAGCTGGAAAACACAATGGGTCCATAGCCTGACGTCTTATCTAGTACAGGTCCAAAGTAATAACACCACCAGTAATATCAATGATAACAATACTACAGAAAATGAGCGCTTTACACATGTTTTTGTAATCGTATGTATAGGTATGTTTATCCAAAATGGCCACTGGCACGCGCAGCTAGGGTTGCCACCTTTCACTAATAGAAATAAGGGACACTTTTCCGCGAGTGTGCGCGAATAATTTTTTTGGCGTTTTTTGGGGCGCAAATGGGCGGATTTTGTAACAATTTTATTGTTTATTATTTCGGTTTTAGGGTTATGGTTAGGGTTATGTTGTTATTTAATTATTTAGGGGAGCCAGCCCCCCAAACTCCTGAAATGCATAGAAAACCAACAGTCAGCACTGTTGTAGCTGCTGTGTTTAACCGTGTGGTATACCTGTGTCACCTCAGCTGCAGTAACCTAGAGGGGAGGAGTGGGATGATACAATTGAAATTAAATGAAATTGAACAGTATGACTTTTATATTGTTGTCTGAACACTATTTATTTAATTGTGTTTAAGTATTTATTTAAGTATTTTTGCATTTATGTATTTATGAATTATATTATTTATGTATTTATTAACTGTTAATCCATTATGAATAATTCCTTTTCCAGATGAGCATAACAACATAAGAGTTTAAATGGGCACACTATTTAATTATATTGATTAATATAAATACATGTTTATTTATTAGACTTTAATTAAACATTAATGAACAATCAACCATATTATTAGTCAACTGAAATAGCCTAGCCTAGACTATTAGCAGCCAATATGGCTCCTGGCTGCCAGGGCAGGTACATAGAAATACTGACATCTAGTTAAAAACACAACCAGATAAATAAGATGTAATATCCCATACCCAATCAATCTCAGGAGATGTTTCAGTCATGAAGAACTGTGACACCTGTGCTTGTGTCCTTTGAGTTCTTATATTTCGGGAATGTTGTTCTCCTGATGCATGCTGTCTGACGTCAGTCAGTCCACCATGCGCCACAGAAAACACACGCCTACCTACATACTTTGCAGTTTGCTTTATAAACATCTCCACTGACGCAATCAAGCCAGGGGTTTGCCAGTTCCCACTCAGGTCTGTACTTCTGGAGGCGTTTTGTCTTTTTAGGACGCGGTGGAGTAGTGTCTGCTGTATTCAAACCGCCCGGCGATGCAGTGACTGAGCTGAGCAGCAGTAACATGACAGGCTGCGCACAGACTCTCTGATTGGCACAACGGCACAGAACTCTTCTTAGCAACGTGAAAGCGCAAATTCTCATTGGTCGTGAGCTGCTGAGCGCACGCCCATCATACCAGAGTTGCCAAGTCTGTTTATTTTCCCACAACTTTTGGACACAATTTTGCTTGTTTTTGTAGCTCGGCTGGCTCATTTCTCTCCCTAAACTGGCAACCTTAAAATACGGGACAGAGGGCGTCCCGTATCAGTTCAATACGGAACGCGTCTTTTAGTTTCCAATTACGGGACGATTACGTATTTTACGGGACGGGTGGCAACCCTACTCGCAGCAGATGTCGAACAAGTCTTTAAAAACATATATATCCCGGGAAATATCCCTCACGTGAGATATCGTCGTTTCCAGAATTTCATTGGCTACAAATAGGTCAATCATTTTCACCGTCAGAGTTGATTGGTTCGGCCACCGGGATGAGGCGGTCACCCTCGGGCCGTCGGCAGGTTAAGAGTTAACTGAGTGTCTCCTGAGTGATCTATTACATTAGCACTGAGAGTGTTGCTCCTGTGTGGGGACAAGCTACAACCTCGTGTTCTGTTTGTTTAAATACAATGTTCCTCTTCTATTTTATTTTATTTTATTTTATTTTATTCTATTTTATTTTATTTTATTTTATTCTATTCTATTTTATTCTATTTTATTCTATTTTATTCTATTTTATTCTATTTTATTCTATTCTACTCTATTCGATTTTATTTTATTTTATTCTATTCTATTCTATTCTATTCTATTCTATTCTACTCTATTCTACTCTATTCGATTTTATTTTATTCTATTCTATTCTATTCGACTCTATTCTACTCTATTCGATTTTATTTTATTCTATTTTATTCTATTCTATTCTATTCTATTCTATTCTATTCTATTCTATTCTATTCTACTCTATTTTATTCTATTCTATTCTACTCTATTCTATTCTATTCTATTCTATTCTATTTTATTCTATTCTATTCTATTTTATTCTATTCTATTCTATTTCTACTCTATTCTATTTTATTCTATTCTATTCTATTCTATTCTATTCTATTCTATTCTATTCTATTCTATTCCACTCTATTCTATTCTATTCTATTCTATTCTATTCTATTCTATTCTATTCTATTCTATTCCACTCTATTTTATTCTACTCTATTCTATTCTATTCTATTCTATTCTATTCTATTCCACTCTATTTTATTCTACTCTATTTTATTCTATTCTATTCTATTCTACTCTATTTTATTCTACTCTACTCTATTCTATGCTATCCTATTCTATTCTATTCTATTCTATTCTATTCTATTCTATTTTATTCTACTCTATTTTATTCTATTCTATTCTATTCTATTCTATTCTATTCTATTCTATTCTATTCTATTCTATTCTATTTTATTCTATTTTATTCTACTCTATTTTATTCTACTCTATTCTATTCTATTCTATTCTATTCCACTCTATTCTATTCTATTCTATTCTATTCTATTCTATTCTATTCTATTTTATTCTACTCTACTCTATTTTATTCTATTCTACTCTACTCTACTCTATTCCACGAGGTCAGTATGTGGGCTGAGAGGGAGACACATCAGGAGAGAAGCTTCAGGCAGGATCTGACCCCAGGCCAGCAGGACACCATCTCAGGCCCTCCAGGACAGTGTGGCGGTACTGACCCCAGGCCAGCAGGACACCATCTCAGGCCCTCCAGGACAGTGTGGCGGTACTGACCCCAGGCCAGCAGGGGTCTCCAGGACAGTGTGGCGGTACTGACCCCAGGCCAGCAGGGGTCTTCAGGACAGTGTGGTTGTACTCAGAGTTAAACCACTAGGCTGCAGGTCTGGGATCAGTGTGAGACCCAGAGTGCAGCAGGTCTGTACGTCAGGCAGCCGCCCCTTCTATCCATCATAGGATTAAACGACTGGCGCTGCAGTAAAAACGCCCAATAAATCCATGCTCATCAGGCTCCTCGCAGCAATTACAACTGCTTTATGGCAGCCCGGTTGCCGATGGCGGCCGCGGAACCTTTTGTTAATTAAGATCATCCCATTAAGGCACTAATTAACAATTAGCATAAACATAATTAGTGAACGGTGACATTTGGCGTGTTCTATTGTTGAAATAATTTCTAGAAATTGCCCTTGGAGAGGGTTTTGTCAGGGGCGGATAATGGCTGCCGTTTGTCAGACTAGAGATGATGACAGTAAGCTAAACTAGCCCAAAGAGAGAGAGAGGGACAGAGGGAGAGAGAGAGAGAGAGAGAGAGAGAGAGAGAGAGAGAGAGAGAGAGAGAGAGAGAGAGAGAGAGAGAGAGAGAGAGAGAGAGTGTGTGTGTGTGTGTGTGTACATGAGAATTAGTGTGTTGTCAAACTACAACACAATTCACTACTTGTGAGATTCTCTCTTTCTTTCTCTCTTTCTTTTTTTCTGGCCTTAGGCAGAGAGGGAATAGTAACTGGAAGGTTGTTGGTTGGATTCCCAGTAGAATCAGGAGGGTGTATTCCACTTGCGAGCTGTGTCATCGGTACAACTAGTAGCAGGTATATTAGTAGGTACAACTAGTGGCAGGTATATTAGTAGGTACAACTAGTGGCAGGTATATTAGTAGGTACAACTAGTGGCAGGTATATTAGTAGGTACAACTAGTGGAAGGTATATTAGTAGGTACAACTAGTGGCAGGTATATTAGTAGGTACAACTAGTGGCAGGTATATTAGTAGGTACAACTAGTAGCAGGTATATTAGTAGGTACAACTAGTGGCAGGTATATTAGTAGGTACAACTAGTGGCAGGTATATTAGTAGGTGTAGTAGCAGGTATAGTAACAGGTATATTAGTAGGTGTAGTGGCAGGTATAGTAGCAGGTATAGTAGAAGGTATAGTAACAGGTATAGTAACAGGTATAGTAACAGGTATAGTAGCAGGTATAGTAGCAGGTATAGTAACAGGTATAGTAGCAGGTATAGTAGCAGGTATAGTAACAGGTATAGTAACAGGTATAGTAGCAGGTATAGTAGCAGGTATAGTAGTAGGTATAGTAGCAGGTATAGTAGCAGGTATAGTAGCAGGTATAGTAGCAGGTATAGTAGAAGGTATAGTAGAAGGTATAGTAGCAGGTATAATAGCAGGTATAGTAGCAGGTATAGTAGCAGGTATAGTAACAGGTATAGTAGAAGGTATAGTAGCAGGTATAGTAACAGGTATAGTAGCAGGTATAGTAACAGGTATAGTAGCAGGTATAGTAGCAGGTATAGTAGTAGGTATAGTAGCAGGTATAGTAGCAGGTATAGTAGCAGGTATAGTAGCAGGTATAGTAGAAGGTATAGTAGCAGGTATAGTAGCAGGTATAGTAGCAGGTATAGTAGCAGGTATAGTAACAGGTATAGTAGAAGGTATAGTAGCAGGTATAGTAACAGGTATAGTAGCAGGTATAGTAACAGGTATAGTAGCAGGTATAGTAGCAGGTATAGTAGCAGGTATAGTAGCAGGTATAGTAGCAGGTATAGTAGCAGGTATAGTAACAGGTATAGTAACAGGTATAGTAACAGGTATAGTAACAGGTATAGTAATAGGTATAGTATCAGGTATAGTAGAAGGTATAGTAGCAGGTATAATAACAGGTATAGTAGAAGGTATAGTAGCAGGTATAATAACAGGTATAGTAGAAGGTATAGTAGCAGGTATAGTAGAAGGTATAGCAGGTATAGTAGAAGTTATAGTAGTAGGTATAGTAACATGTATAGCAGGTATAGTAGCAGGTATAGTAGCAGGTATAGTAACATGTATAGCAGGTATAGTAGCAGGTATAGTAACATGTATAGCAGGTATAGTAGCAGGTATAGTAGCAGGTATAGTAGCAGGTATAGTAGCAGGTATAGTAGCAGGTATAGCAGGTATAGTAGTAGGTATACCACACACATGAGTGCATGCTTACCAACTGTCCGTCTGCAACACTACTATCACCAACATCTAAGAAGGGAGATCCCCCCTTGAATGGCCCTTCTAAGGTTTCTCTCCTCCACACTGCCTGTGGAGCTTTTTTCCCTATTGTTAGGTTTTAGTGAGTTTTTCCTTACCTTCGCGTGGGGTATGTCTGGGAGTGCTTGCATTCTTTCATTTATTTGCATTCATCTAAAAAATGTTTGGACCTTATGGTGTTCTTGTTCTGTTCTTGACTTATTGTTATGTTGTCTTCTTGACTTGTTTAAAGAAGACCTGTACGGCCCATGGGGACATTAACGTGTGTTGTCGGGCCCTATAAATAAAATTTATTTGATTTTGATTTGATTTGATTTATAGTAACAGGTATAGTAACAGGTATAGCAGGTATAGTAGCAGGTATAGTAGCAGGTATAGTAACAGGTATAGTAGCAGGTATAGCAGGTATAGTAGCAGGTATAGTAACAGGTATAGTAACAGGTATAGTAACAGGTATAGTAGCAGGTATAGTAGCAGGTATAGTAGCAGGTATAGCAGGTATAGTAGCAGGTATAGTAACAGGTATAGTAACAGGTATAGTAGCAGGTATAGTAGCAGGTATAGTAGCAGGTATAGTAACAGGTATAGTAGGTATAGTAGCAGGTATAGTAGCAGGTATAGTAGGTATAGTAGAAGGTATAGTAGCAGGTATAGTAGGTATAGTAGCAGGTATAGTAACAGGTATAGTAGCAGGTATAGTAGCAGGTATAGTAGCAGGTATAGTAACAGGTATAGTAGCAGGTATAGTAGCAGGTATAGTAACAGGTATAGTAGGTATAGTAGCAGGTATAGTAGCAGGTATAGTAGGTATAGTAGCAGGTATAGTAGCAGGTATAGTAGGTATAGTAGCAGGTATAGTAGCAGGTATAGTAGCAGGTATAGTAGCAGGTATAGTAGCAGGTATAGTAGCAGGTATAGTAGCAGGTATAGTAGCAGGTATAGTAACAGGTATAGTAACAGGTATAGTAGCAGGTATAGTAGCAGGTATAGTAGCAGGTATAGTAGCAGGTATAGTAACAGGTATAGTAGCAGGTATAGTAGCAGGTATAGTAACAGGTATAGTATCAGGTATAGTAGCAGGTATAGTAACAGGTATAGTAGCAGGTATAGTATCAGGTATAGTAGCAGGTATAGTAGCAGGTATAGTAACAGGTATAGTATCAGGTATAGTAACAGGTATAGTAACAGGTATAGTAGCAGGTATAGTAGCAGGTATAGTAACAGGTATAGTATCAGGTATAGTAGCAGGTATAGTAGGTATAGTAGCAGGTATAGTAGCAGGTATAGTAGGTATAGTAGCAGGTATAGTAGCAGGTATAGTAGGTATAGTAACAGGTATAGTAGGTATAGTAGCAGGTATAGTAGCAGGTATAGTAGCAGGTATAGTAACAGGTATAGTAGGTATAGTAGCAGGTATAGTAGCAGGTATAGTAGGTATAGTAGCAGGTATAGTAGGTATAGCAGGTATAGTAGCAGGTATAGTAGCAGGTATAGTAGCTGGTATAGTAGCAGGTATAGTAACAGGTATAGTAGGTATAGTAGCAGGTATAGTAGCAGGTATAGTAGGTATAGTAGCAGGTATAGTAGTAGGTATAGTAGGTATAGTAACAGGTATAGTAGCAGGTATAGTAGCAGGTATAGTAACAGGTATAGTAGCAGGTATAGTAGCAGGTATAGTAGCAGGTATAGTATCAGGTATAGTAGCAGGTATAGCAGGTATAGTAGCAGGTATAGTAGGTATAGTAGCAGGTATAGTAGCAGGTATAGTAGGTATAGTAGCAGGTATAGTAGTAGATATAGTAGGTATAGTAGCAGGTATAGTAGTAGGTATAGTAGGTATAGTAACAGGTATAGTAACAGGTATAGTAACAGGTATAGTAACAGGTATAGTAACAGGTATAGTAGCAGGTATAGTAGGTATAGTAGCAGGTATAGTAGCAGGTATAGTAGGTATAGTAGCAGGTATAGTAGTAGGTATAGTAGGTATAGTAACAGGTATAGTAACAGGTATAGTAACAGGTATAGTAGTAGGTATAGTAGGTATAGTAACAGGTATAGTAGCAGGTATAGTAACAGGTATAGTAGGTATAGTAACAGGTATAGTAGCAGGTATAGTAACAGGTATAGTAACAGGTATAGTAACATGTATAGTAGCAGGTATAGTAACAGGTATAGTAACAGGTATAGTAACAGGTATAGTAACAGGTATAGTAGCAGGTATAGTAGCAGGTATAGTAACAGGTATAGTAGCAGGTATAGTAGCAGGTATAGTAGCAGGTATAGTAACAGGTATAGTAGCAGGTATAGTAACAGGTATAGTAACAGGTATAGTAACAGGTATAGTAGCAGGTATAGTAGCAGGTATAGTAACAGGTATAGTAACAGGTATAGTAGCAGGTGTAGTAACAGGTATAGTAGAAGGTATAGTAACAGGTATAGTAACAGGTATAGTAACAGGTATAGTAGCAGGTATAGTAGAAGGTATAGTAACAGGTATAGTAGCAGGTATAGTAACAGGTATAGTAACAGGTATAGTAACAGGTATAGTAGCAGGTATAGTAGCAGGTATAGTAACAGGTATAGTAACAGGTATAGTAGCAGGTATAGTAGAAGTTATAGTAGCAGGTATAGTAGGTATAGTAACAGGTATAGTAGCAGGTATAGTAGCAGGTATAGTAACAGGTATAGTAACAGGTATAGTAGCAGGTATAGTAGAAGGTATAGCAGGTATAGTAGCAGGTATAGTAACAGGTATAGTAGTAGGTATAGTAACAGGTATAGTAGCAGGTCTAGTAGAAGGTATAGCAGGTATAGTAGCAGGTATAGTAACAGGTATAGTAGCAGGTATAGTAGAAGGTATAGTAGCAGGTATAGTAGCAGGTATAGTAGCAGGTATAGTAGCAGGTATAGTAACAGGTATAGTAACAGGTATAGTAGCAGGTATAGTAGCAGGTATAGTAGCAGGTATAGTAGCAGGTATAGTAGCAGGTATAGTAACAGGTATAGTAACAGGTATAGTAGCAGGTATAGTAGGTATAGTAACAGGTATAGTAGCAGGTATAGTAGCAGGTATAGTAGGTATAGTAACAGGTATACTAGCAGGTATAGTAACAGGTATAGTAGAAGTTATATTAGCAGGTATAGTAACAGGTATAGTAGCAGGTATAGTAACAGGTATAGTAACAGGTATAGTAACAGGTATAGTAGCAGGTATAACAGGTATAGTAGCAGGTATAGTAGCAGGTATAGTAGAAGGTATAGTAACAGGTATAGTAGGTATAGTAGCAGGTATAGTAACAGGTATAGTAACAGGTATAGTAACAGGTATAGTAGCAGGTATAGTAGCAGGTATAGTAGCAGTTATAGTAGGTATAGTAGCAGGTATAGTAACAGGTATAGTAGGTATAGTAGCAGGTATAGTAGCAGGTATAGTAGCAGGTATAGTAGCAGGTATAGTAACAGGTATAGTAGCAGGTATAGTAACAGGTATAGTAGCAGGTATAGTAGCAGGTATAGTAGCAGGTATAGTAACAGGTATAGTAACAGGTATAGTAGCAGGTATAGTAACAGGTATAGTAACAGGTATAGTAGCAGGTATAGTAACGCAGGTATAGTAGCAGGTATAGTAGCAGGTATAGTAGCAGGTATAGTAACAGGTATAGTAGCAGGTATAGTAACAGGTATAGTAGCAGGTATAGTAGCAGGTATAGTAGCAGGTATAGTAGCAGGTATAGTAGCAGGTATAGTAGCAGGTATAGTAACAGGTATAGTAGCAGGTATAGTAACAGGTATAGTAGCAGGTATAGTAGCAGGTATAGTAGCAGGTATAGTAGCAGGTATAGTAACAGGTATAGTAGCAGGTATAGTAGAAGGTATAGTAACAGGTATAGTAGCAGGTATAGCAGGTATAGTAGCAGGTATAGTAGCAGGTATAGTAGCAGGTATA
This sequence comes from Notolepis coatsorum, assembly GCF_963971535.1. Lineage (NCBI taxonomy): Eukaryota > Metazoa > Chordata > Actinopteri > Aulopiformes > Paralepididae > Notolepis > Notolepis coatsorum. The sequence continues at coordinate 22,558 of NW_028172060.1, forward strand.
GTAGCAGGTATAGTAGCAGGTATAGCAGGTATAGTAACAGGTATAGTAACAGGTATAGTAGCAGGTATAGTAGCAGGTATAGCAGGTATAGTAACAGGTATAGTAGCAGGTATAGTAGGTATAGTAGCAGGTATAGTAACAGGTATAGTAGCAGGTATATTAGCAGGTATAGCAGGTATAGTAACAGGTATAGTAGCAGGTATAGTAGGTATAGTAGCAGGTATAGTAACAGGTACAGTAGCAGGTATAGTAGCAGGTATAGTAACAGGTATAGTAGCAGGTATAGTAGGTATAGTAGCAGGTATAGTAGCAGGTATAGTAGCAGGTATAGTAGGTATAGTAGCAGGTATAGTAGCAGGTATAGTAGCAGGTATAGTAGGTATAGTAGCAGGTATAGTAGCAGGTATAGTAGGTATAGTAACAGGTATAGTAGCAGGTATAACAGGTATAGTAGCAGGTATAGTAGCAGGTATAGTAGCAGCTATAGTAACAGGTATAGTAACAGGTATAGTAGCAGGTATAGTAGAAGGTATAGCAGGTATAGTAGCAGGTATAGTAACAGGTATAGTAGCAGGTATAGTAACAGGTATAGTAGCAGGTATAGTAGAAGGTATAGCAGGTATAGTAGCAGGTATAGTAGCAGGTATAGTAGAAGGTATAGCAGGTATAGTAGCAGGTATAGTAGCAGGTATAGTAGGTATAGTAACAGGTATAGTAGCAGGTATAGTAGCAGGTATAGTAACAGGTATAGTAACAGGTATAGTAGCAGGTATAGTAGAAGGTATAGTAGCAGGTATAGTAGCAGGTATAGTAGCAGGTATAGTAGCAGGTATAGTAACAGGTATAGTAACAGGTATAGTAGCAGGTATAGTAGCAGGTATAGTAGCAGGTATAGTAGCAGGTATAGTAGCAGGTATAGTAACAGGTATAGTAACAGGTATAGTAGCAGGTATAGTAGCAGGTATAGTAGCAGGTATAGTAACAGGTATAGTAACAGGTATAGTAGCAGGTATAGTAGAAGGTATAGTAACAGGTATAGTAACAGGTATAGTAACAGGTATAGTAGCAGGTATAGTAGGTATAGTAACAGGTATAGTAGCAGGTATAGTAGCAGGTATAGTAGAAGGTATAGTAACAGGTATAGTAGAAGTTATAGTAGCAGGTATAGTAACAGGTATAGTAGCAGGTATAGTAGCAGGTATAGTAGCAGGTATAGTAACAGGTATAGTAGAAGTTATAGTAGCAGGTATAGTAACAGGTATAGTAGCATGTATAGTAACAGGTATAGTAACAGGTATAGTAACAGGTATAGTAGCAGGTATAACAGGTATAGTAGCAGGTATAGTAGCAGGTATAGTAGCAGGTATAGTAGCAGGTATAGTAGCAGGTATAGTAACAGGTATAGTAGCAGGTATAGTAGAAGGTATAGTAGCAGGTATAGTAGCAGGTATAGTAACAGGTATAGTAGGTATAGTAGAAGGTATAGTAGCAGGTATAGTAGCAGGTATAGTAGCAGGTATAGTAGAAGGTATAGTAGCAGGAATAGTAACAGGTATAGTAGCAGGTATAGTAGCAGGTATAGTAGCAGGTATAGTAGCAGGTATATTAGCAGGTATAGCAGGTATAGTAACAGGTATAGTAGCAGGTATAGTAGGTATAGTAGCAGGTATAGTAACAGGTATAGTAGCAGGTATAGTAACAGGTACAGTAGCAGGTATAGTAGCAGGTATAGTAACGGGTATAGTAGCAGGTATAGTAGGTATAGTAGCAGGTATAGTAGCAGGTATAGTAGCAGGTATAGTAGGTATAGTAGCAGGTATAGTAGCAGGTATAGTAGCAGGTATAGTAGCAGGTATAGTAGGTATAGTAGCAGGTATAGTAGCAGGTATAGTAGGTATAGTAACAGGTATAGTAGCAGGTATAACAGGTATAGTAGCAGGTATAGTAGCAGGTATAGTAGCAGGTATAGTAACAGGTATAGTAACAGGTATAGTAGCAGGTATAGTAGAAGGTATAGCAGGTATAGTAGCAGGTATAGTAGCAGGTATAGTAACAGGTATAGTAACAGGTATAGTAGCAGGTATAGTAGCAGGTATAGTAGCAGGTATAGTAACAGGTATAGTAACAGGTATAGTAGCAGGTATAGTAGCAGGTATAGTAGCAGGTATAGTAACAGGTATAGTAGCAGGTATAGTAACAGGTATAGTAGCAGGTATAGTAGAAGGTATAGCAGGTATAGTAGCAGGTATAGTAGAAGGTATAGTAGAAGGTATAGCAGGTATAGTAGCAGGTATAGTAACAGGTATAGTAGCAGGTATAGTAGAAGGTATAGTAGCAGGTATAGTAGCAGGTATAGTAGCAGGTATAGTAGCAGGTATAGTAACAGGTATAGTAACAGGTATAGTAGCAGGTATAGTAGCAGGTATAGTAGCAGGTATAGTAGCAGGTATAGTAGCAGGTATAGTAAGAGGTATAGTAACAGGTATAGTAGCAGGTATAGTAGGTATAGTAACAGGTATAGTAGCAGGTATACTAGAAGGTATAGTAACAGGTATAGTAGAAGTTATAGTAGCAGGTATAGTAACAGGTATAGTAGCAGGTATAGTAGCAGGTATAGTAACAGGTATAGTAACAGGTATAGTAGCAGGTATAGTAGGTATAGTAGCAGGTATAGTAACAGGTACAGTAGCAGGTATAGTAGCAGGTATAGTAACAGGTATAGTAGCAGGTATAGTAGGTATAGTAGCAGGTATAGTAGCAGGTATAGTAGCAGGTATAGTAGGTATAGTAGCAGGTATAGTAGCAGGTATAGTAGCAGGTATAGTAGGTATAGTAGCAGGTATAGTAGCAGGTATAGTAGGTATAGTAACAGGTATAGTAGCAGGTATAACAGGTATAGTAGCAGGTATAGTAGCAGGTATAGTAGCAGCTATAGTAACAGGTATAGTAACAGGTATAGTAGCAGGTATAGTAGAAGGTATAGCAGGTATAGTAGCAGGTATAGTAACAGGTATAGTAGCAGGTATAGTAACAGGTATAGTATCAGGTATAGTAGAAGGTATAGCAGGTATAGTAGCAGGTATAGTAGCAGGTATAGTAGAAGGTATAGCAGGTATAGTAGCAGGTATAGTAGCAGGTATAGTAGGTATAGTAACAGGTATAGTAGCAGGTATAGTAGCAGGTATAGTAACAGGTATAGTAACAGGTATAGTAGCAGGTATAGTAGAAGGTATAGTAGCAGGTATAGTAGCAGGTATAGTAGCAGGTATAGTAGCAGGTATAGTAACAGGTATAGTAACAGGTATAGTAGCAGGTATAGTAGCAGGTATAGTAGCAGGTATAGTAGCAGGTATAGTAGCAGGTATAGTAACAGGTATAGTAACAGGTATAGTAGCAGGTATAGTAGCAGGTATAGTAGCAGGTATAGTAACAGGTATAGTAACAGGTATAGTAGCAGGTATAGTAGCAGGTATAGTAACAGGTATAGTAACAGGTATAGTAGCAGGTATAGTAGCAGGTATAGTAGCAGGTATAGTAACAGGTATAGTAGAAGTTATAGTAGCAGGTATAGTAACAGGTATAGTAGCAGGTATAGTAGCAGGTATAGTAGCAGGTATAGTAACAGGTATAGTAGAAGTTATAGTAGCAGGTATAGTAACAGGTATAGTAGCAGGTATAGTAACAGGTATAGTAACAGGTATAGTAACAGGTATAGTAGCAGGTATAACAGGTATAGTAGCAGGTATAGTAGCAGGTATAGTAGCAGGTATAGTAGCAGGTATAGTAGCAGGTATAGTAACAGGTATAGTAGCAGGTATAGTAGAAGGTATAGTAGCAGGTATAGTAGCAGGTATAGTAACAGGTATAGTAGGTATAGTAGAAGGTATAGTAGCAGGTATAGTAGCAGGTATAGTAGAAGGTATAGTAGCAGGAATAGTAACAGGTATAGTAGCAGGTATAGTAGCAGGTATAGTAGCAGGTATAGTAGCAGGTATATTAGCAGGTATAGCAGGTATAGTAACAGGTATAGTAGCAGGTATAGTAGGTATAGTAGAAGGTATAGTAACAGGTATAGTAGCAGGTATAGTAACAGGTACAGTAGCAGGTATAGTAGCAGGTATAGTAACAGGTATAGTAGCAGGTATAGTAGGTATAGTAGCAGGTATAGTAGCAGGTATAGTAGCAGGTATAGTAGGTATAGTAGCAGGTATAGTAGCAGGTATAGTAGCAGGTATAGTAGCAGGTATAGTAGGTATAGTAGCAGGTATAGTAGCAGGTATAGTAGGTATAGTAACAGGTATAGTAGCAGGTATAACAGGTATAGTAGCAGGTATAGTAGCAGGTATAGTAGCAGGTATAGTAACAGGTATAGTAACAGGTATAGTAGCAGGTATAGTAGAAGGTATAGCAGGTATAGTAGCAGGTATAGTAGCAGGTATAGTAACAGGTATAGTAACAGGTATAGTAGCAGGTATAGTAGCAGGTATAGTAGCAGGTATAGTAACAGGTATAGTAACAGGTATAGTAGCAGGTATAGTAGCAGGTATAGTAGCAGGTATAGTAACAGGTATAGTAGCAGGTATAGTAACAGGTATAGTAGCAGGTATAGTAGAAGGTATAGCAGGTATAGTAGCAGGTATAGTAGAAGGTATAGTAGAAGGTATAGCAGGTATAGTAGCAGGTATAGTAACAGGTATAGTAGCAGGTATAGTAGAAGGTATAGTAGCAGGTATAGTAGAAGGTATAGTAGCAGGTATAGTAGCAGGTATAGTAACAGGTATAGTAACAGGTATAGTAGCAGGTATAGTAGCAGGTATAGTAGCAGGTATAGTAGCAGGTATAGTAGCAGGTATAGTAAGAGGTATAGTAACAGGTATAGTAGCAGGTATAGTAGGTATAGTAACAGGTATAGTAGCAGGTATACTAGCAGGTATAGTAACAGGTATAGTAGAAGTTATAGTAGCAGGTATAGTAACAGGTATAGTAGCAGGTATAGTAGCAGGTATAGTAACAGGTATAGTAACAGGTATAGTAGCAGGTATAACAGGTATAGTAGCAGGTATAGTAGCAGGTATAGTAACAGGTATAGTAGCAGGTATAGTAACAGGTATAGTAACAGGTATAGTAACAGGTATAGTAGCAGGTATAACAGGTATAGTAGCAGGTATAGTAGCAGGTATAGTAACAGGTATAGTAGCAGGTATAGTAGCAGGTATAGTAGCAGGTATAGTAGCAGGTATAGTAGCAGGTATAGTAACAGGTGTAGTAGCAGGTATAGTAGCAGGTATAGTAGCAGGTATAGTAGCAGGTATAGTAGCAGGTATAGTAACAGGTATAGTAGCAGGTATAGTAGCAGGTATAGTAGCAGGTATAGTAGCAGGTATAGTAGCAGGTATAGTAACAGGTATAGTAGCAGGTATAGTAGAAGGTATAGTAGCAGGTATAGTAGCAGGTATAGTAACAGGTATAGTAGGTATAGTAGCAGGTATAGTAGCAGGTATAGTAGCAGGTATAGTAGCAGGTATAGTAGCAGGTATAGTAACAGGTATAGTAGCAGGTATAGTAACAGGTATAGTAGGTATAGTAGCAGGTATAGTAGCAGGTATAGTAGCAGGTATAGTAGCAGGTATAGTAGCAGGTATAGTAACAGGTATAGTAGCAGGTATAGTAGCAGGTATAGTATCAGGTATAGTAGCATGTATAGTAACAGGTATAGTAGGTATAGTAGCAGGTATAGTAGCAGGTATAGTAGCAGGTATAGTAGCAGGTATAGTAGCAGGTATAGTAACAGGTATAGTAGCAGGTATAGTAACAGGTATAGTAGGTATAGTAGCAGGTATAGTAGCAGGTATAGTAGCAGGTATAACAGGTATAGTAGCAGGTATAGTAGGTATAGTAGCAGGTATAGTAGTAGGTATAACAGGTATAGTAGCAGGTATAGTAGGTATAGTAGCAGGTATAGTAGGTACAGTAGCAGGTATAGTAGCAGGTATAGTAGGTATAGTAGGTATAGTAGCAGGTATAGTAGCAGGTATAGTAGCAGGTATAGTAGCAGGTATAGTAGGTATAGTAGCAGGTATAGTAGCAGGTATAGTAGGTATAGTAGCAGGTATAGTAGAAGGTATAGTAACAGGTATAGTAGCAGGTATAGTAGCAGGTATAGTAGCAGGTATAGTAGGTATAGTAGCAGGTATAGTAGCAGGTATAGTAACAGGTATAGTAGCAGGTATAGTAGCAGGTATAGTAGGTATAGTAGGTATAGTAGCAGGTATGGTAGCAGGTATAGTAGCAGGTATAGTAGCAGGTATAGTAGAAGGTATAGTAGCAGGTATAGTAGCAGGTATAGTAGCAGGTATAGTAGCAGGTATAGTAGCAGGTATAGTAACAGGTATAGTAGAAGGTATAGTAGGTATAGTAGCAGGTATAGTAGCAGGTATAGTAGAAGGTATAGTAGCAGGTATAGTAGCAGGTATAGTAGCAGGTATAGTAGCAGGTATAGTAGCAGGTATAGTAGCAGGTATAGTAACAGGTATAGTAGCAGGTATAGTAGCAGGTATAGTAGCAGGTATAGTAGAAGGTATAGTAGCAGGTATAGTAGCAGGTATAGTAACAGGTATAGTAACAGGTATAGTAGGAGGTATAGTAGCAGGTATAGTAGGTATAGTAGGTATAGTAGCAGGTATAGTAACAGGTATAGTAACAGGTATAGTAGCAGGTATAGTAACAGGTATAGTAACAGGTATAGTAGCAGGTATAGTAGCAGGTATAGTAGAAGGTATAGTAGCAGGTATAGTAACAGGTATAGTAGCAGGTATAGTAGGTATAGTAGCAGGTATAGTAGGTATAGCAGGTATAGTATCCCTGGTGGAGAGCTTCGTGGGGTGGAGCGACAGCAACCACCTCCAACTCAACACCAGCAAGACCAAGGAGCTGGTGGTGGACTTCCGGAGGGGCAAGAAGAGGCCCCCCCCGATTCCCATCTCCATCCGAGGGGTGGATGTGGAGATGGTGGACTCATACAAGTTCCTTGGGGTACACCTGAACAATAAACTGGACTGGTCGGACAACACAGAGGCCCTCTACAGGAAGGGACAGAGCAGGCTGTTCTTCCTGAGGAGACTCAGGTCCTTCAATGTGTGCAACAAACTGCTGCAGTCTTTTTACCAGTCTGTTGTGGCCAGCATCCTCTTCTATGCTGTGGCATGCTGGGGAGGCTACATCAACTCAAGGGACACCAACAAGCTCAACAAGCTGGTGAGGAAGGCTAGCTCTGTGGTGGGAGTCGAGCTACCTAGACTTGAGGTGATGGTAGAGAGGGGGATGATAAGGAAGCTGGATGCCATCATGGAGAACCCCTACCACCCCCTCTACGACGAGCTAGTCAAGATGAGAAGCTCGTTCAGCCACAGACTCATCCCCCCCCGACACTCAACTAACCGCCTCGGACAGTCCTTCATACCAGCGGCCATCAGGCTCCACAACAGTGGGCAGCGACTAGCAGCCTCCAGGCCCCACAACAGGGGGCAGCGACAGCGACTGCTACCAGACATTGACCTGGGACTTATAGGAACCCAAGGGGGACAAAGTAGACTACCCTGGTACTTTGATTAATGTATACTCAGTAGATAGTAAATTATTATAACACTACCTCTTGCATACTGCACCTCATGTGACACTGTGAATAATGTGAATATTCCTCAGCTAGTCAGATAGTAAATTATATTGACCATATTGATCAAATTGTTTACACTGCCTGTGTTGTCTTTTACTTTTACTACCTGTATACTGTGTTGTTTTACTACCTGTACCCCTCCCCCCCTCCCCCCCATGCTGCTATGATGCCTGAATTTCCCCAAGGGGATCAATAAAGGAATATCTTATATCTTAGTAGCAGGTATAGTAGCAGGTATAGTAACAGGTATAGTAGCAGGTATAGTAGCAGGTATAGTAGTAGGTATAGTAACAGGTATAGTAGCAGGTATAGTAGAAGGTATAGCAGGTATAGTAACAGGTATAGTAGCAGGTATAGTAGCAGGTATAGTAGTAGGTATAGTAACAGGTATAGTAGCAGGTATAGTAGCAGGTATAGCAGGTATAGTAACAGGTATAGTAGCAGGTATAGTAGGTATAGTAGCAGGTATAGTAACAGGTATAGTAGCAGGTATATTAGCAGGTATAGCAGGTATAGTAACAGGTACAGTAGCAGGTATAGTAGCAGGTATAGTAACAGGTATAGTAGCAGGTATATTAGGTATAGTAGCAGGTATAGTAGCAGGTATAGTAGCAGGTATAGTAACAGGTATAGTAGGTATAGTAGCAGGTATAGTAGCAGGTATAGTAGCAGGTATAGTAGGTATAGTAACAGGTATAGTAGCAGGTATAGCAGGTATAGTAGCAGGTATAGTAGCAGGTATAGTAACAGGTATAGTAGCAGGTATAGTAGCAGGTATAGTAACAGGTATAGTAGCAGGTATAGTAGCATGTATAGTAGCAGGTATAGTAGCAGGTATAGTAACATGTATAGTAGCAGGTATAGTAGCAGGTATAGTAGCAGGTATAGTAGCATGTATAGTAGCAGGTATAGTAACAGGTATAGTAGCAGGTATAGTAGCAGGTATAGTAACAGGTACAGTAGCAGGTATAGTAGCAGGTATAGTAGCAGGTATAACAGGTATAGTAGAAGGTATAGTAGCAGGTATAGTAGGTATAGTAGCAGGTATAGTAGCAGGTATAGTAACAGGTATAGTAGCAGGTATAGTAGGTACAGTAGCAGGTATAGTAGCAGGTATAGTAGCAGGTATAGTAGGTATAGTAGCAGGTATAGTAGCAGGTATAGTAGGTATAGTAGCAGGTATAGTAGCAGGTATAGTAGGTATAGTAGCAGGTATAGTAGCAGGTATAGTAGGTATAGTAGGTATAGTAACAGGTATAGTAGCAGGTATACTAGCAGGTATAGTAGGTATAGTAGCAGGTATAGTAGCAGGTATAGTAGGTATAGTAGCAGGTATAGTAGCAGGTATAGTAGGTATAGTAGGTATAGTAGCAGGTATAGTAGGTATAGTAGGTACAGTAGCAGGTATAGTAGCAGGTATAGTAGGTATAGTAGCAGGTATAGTAGCAGGTATAGTAGCAGGTATAGTAGCAGGTATAGTAGCAGGTATAGTAACAGGTATAGTAGCAGGTATAGTAGCAGGTATAGTAGGTATAGTAGGTATAGTAGGTACAGTAGCAGGTATAGTAGCAGGTATAGTAGCAGGCATAGTAGGTATAGTAGCAGGTATAGTAGCAGGTATAGTAGGTATAGTAGGTATAGTAGGTACAGTAGCAGGTATAGTAGCAGGTATAGTAGCAGGTATAGCAGGTATAGTAGCAGGTATAGTAGCAGGTATAGTAGCAGGTATAGTAACAGGTATAGTAGCAGGTATAGTAGCAGGTATAGTAGGTATAGTAGGTATAGTAGGTACAGTAGCAGGTATAGTAGCAGGTATAGTAGGTATAGTAACAGGTATAGTAACAGGTATAGTAGCAGGTATAGTAGCAGGTATAGCAGGTATAGTAGCAGGTATAGTAACAGGTATAGTAGCAGGTATAGTAGCAGGTATAGCAGGTATAGTAACAGGTATAGTAGCAGTTATAGTAGCAGGTATAGTAACAGGTATAGTAGCAGGTATAGTAGCAGGTATAGTAGCAGGTATAGCAGGTATAGTAACAGGTATAGTAGCAGTTATAGTAGCAGGTATAGTAACAGGTATAGTAGCAGGTATAGTAGCAGGTATAGTAACAGGTATAGTAGCAGGTATAGTAGCAGGTATAGTAGCAGGTATAGTAACAGGTATAGTAGGTATAGTAGCAGGTATAGTAGCAGGTATAGTAGCAGGTATAGTAGCAGGTATAGTAGCAGGTATAGTAGCAGGTATAGTAGGTATAGTAGCAGGTATAGTAGCAGGTATAGTAGGTATAGTAGCAGGTATAGTAGCAGGTATAGTAGGTATAGTAGCAGGTATAGTAGCAGGTATAGTAGGTATAGTAGCAGGTATAGTAGCAGGTATAGTAGGTATAGCAGCAGGTATAGTAGCAGGTCACCTGGTATTGTTTCAGTCAGCATCCTCTCCTTCCACCCACTCACTTTTACTGTTTTCTAAATCCCCGTCTCCAGGTTGAACAACACCTCTTGGAGCTGCAGCCTCATGATGGCAACTCTGACGAGGAAACGTTTCTCGCTATTTTACAAGATGAGTCGTGGTTTGAGGACCCCCCAGTGAGCAGACCCCCCCCCCCCCCCCCCCCCCTCAGTGTGCAGTGATAACAGGTTCTGTGTCGGCTCAGTGCTGCACAGAGATGTCTGACGTGAGACTATGCCAATAAAACCTGTTTATGTGTAAAACTATGCATTGAGTTTGATTGTGTTTATGTGTATGATGCATTGAGTTTGATTGTGTTTATGTGTACGATGCATTGAGTTTGATTGTGTTTATGTGTGTGATGCATTGAGTTTGATTGTGTTTATGTGTGTGATGCATTGAGTTTGATTGTCTGTATGTGTGTGTGATGCATTGAGTTTGATTGTGTTTATGTGTATGCTGCATTGAGTTTGATTGTGTTCATGTGTGTGATGCATTGAGTTTGATTGTGTTTATGTGTGTGATGCATTGAGTTTGATTGTGTTTATGTGTATGCTGCATTGAGTTTGATTGTGTTCATGTGTGTGATGCATTTAGTTTGATTGTGTTTATGTGTGTGATGCATTGAGTTTGATTGTGTTTATGTGTATGCTGCATTGAGTTTGATTGTGTTCATGTGTGTGATGCATTTAGTTTGATTGTGTTTATGTGTATGCTGCATTGAGTTTGATTGTGTTTATGTTAGGGATGCTCGATATTGGCTTTTTTACCGATACCGATATTCCGATATTGTCCAACTCTTAATTTCGATACCGATACCGATACCGATATCAACCGATACCGATATATGCAGGGTTTCCCCCCCAAAAAACTGAATAATTTCAGGTAATTAATAATTTCACTGGATGCATTCAAAAGGCTTTCTAAATGTAAGCATTATCTGTGCAAAATATGATAATTAAAAAAGTAAAAATTAACATTACATATCTCTTGTTGTTGAATTAAACCAACATGCATACTTTTGACAATAAATAAAATAAGAATTGGTTCTTACTTGCTTGCCTGGGTAAATAAAGGTTAAATAAATGTAAAAAGATTTTTTTTTTTTTTTTTTTCCCCGATACCGATATCACATTTTACTGCCGATATCGGCCGATAATATCGGTCGGCCGATAATATCGGACATCCCTAGTTTATGTGTATGCTGCATTGAGTTTGATTGTGTTCATGTGTGTGATGCATTGAGTTTGATTGTGTTTATGTGTGTGATGCATTGAGTTTGATTGTGTTTATGTGTGTGATGCATTGAGTTTGATTGTGTTTATGTGTGTGATGCATTGAGTTTGATTGTGTTTATGTGTGTGTGTGCATTGAGTTTGATTGTGTTTATGTGTGTGTGATGCATTGAGTTTGATTGTGTTTATGTGTTTTATTGTTTTATTGTGGATCCCCATTAGTCTACACCAAAGTGAGACTACTCTCCCTGGGGTCCAAACATTTAAAATATAAAAAATACAAACATACAAAAAGTAAAATAAAAATATAAAACCACAAACATTGAAGTACTCACAAGAAAACATCACAACGAACAAAACAGTGAATAAAAGCTCACTCAATATTCATAAGTTAGATATCACAATTCTCAACCATAAAATACAAATTACATATTCAGTCCATAAGAACAAAACAGATCAAAATCATATATATGATTTGAATTCATATTATAGCATAACTTTTCTCAAGTCACCGATCACCTTTATATTTCCATACTAATTTCAAAAGTCAATGGCCAAAATGTAACTCATTATTCATGAGCGCAATTTTTTACTTTATTTTAAACATAAATTTGTTCCTTATCACAGTTATATTTCTGGGTATTTTATTCCAATAAGCAACTGCTCTATACATTACCGTACGATGCATTGAGTTTGATTGTGTGTATGTGTACAATGCATTGAGTTTGATTGTGTTTATGTGTGTGATGCATTGAGTTTGATTGTCTGTATGTGTACGATGCATTGAGTTTGATTGTGTTTATGTGTGTGATGCATTGAGTTTGATTGTGTTTATGTGTATGATGCATTGAGTTTGATTGTCTGTATGTGTGTGATGCATTGAGTTTGATTGTGTGTATGTGTGTGTGTGCATGTTTTAATGTATTTGTGCGTATTGAGTTGTGTTGTTTATGTGCTGTGCGCACATGTGTATGCATAAGTGTGTGTGTGTGTGTGTGTGTGTGTGTGTGTGTGTGTGTGTGTGTGTGTGTGTGTGTGTGTATGTGCATGTGTGTGACTATGTGCATGTGTTTATGTGTTCCTTTTAAATGTTTGGAAATGTGTGGATGGTTTTAGTGTGTCTGTGTCTGCTGTAATGCACCACCAGTTATCCTCTGTAAAGCAATTCGCCTTTTGCTCATGAAATGTGTGCTTGTCCCTCTCTCTCTCTCTCTCTCTCTCTCTCGATCTCTCTCTCTCTCTCTCTCTTCTCCTCTCTCTCTCTCTCTCTCTCTCTCTCTCTCTTCTCTCTCTCTCATCTCTCTCTCCTCTCATCTCTCTCTCTCTCTCTCTCTCTCTCTCTCTCCTCTCTCTCTCTCTCTCTCTCTCTCTCTCTCTCTCTCTCTCTCTCTCTCTCTCTCTCTCTCTCTCTCTCTCTCTCTTTTGTATTATCACCTCAGCACTACACCCATCCTGCTGTTAGCACCTCAGCACCTACACCCATCCTGCTGTTAGCACCTCAGCACCTACACCCATCCTGCTGTTAGCACCTCAGCACCTACACCCATCCTGCTGTTAGCACCTCAGCACCTACACCCATCCTGCTGTTAGCACCTCAGCACCTACACCCATCCTGCTGTTAGCACCTCAGCACCTACACCCATCCTGCTGTTAGCACCTCAGCACCTACACCCATCCTGCTGTTAGCACCTCAGCACCTACACCCATCCTGCTGTTAGCACCTCAGCACCTACACCCATCCTGCTGTTAGCACCTCAGCACCTACACCCATCCTGCTGTTAGCACCTCAGCACCTACACCCATCCTGCTGTTAGCACCTCAGCACCTACACCCATCCTGCTGTTAGCACCTCAGCACCTACACCCATCCTGCTGTTAGCACCTCAGCACCTACACCCATCCTGCTGTTAGCACCTCAGCACGACACCAGGAGCAGAGGCAGGCCCAAGCAGGTTAACCGTCGGTAGTGTGATAGTAAAGGGGTTAACCTTCTGTAGTGTGGCAGTGAAAAGGTTAACCCGCTGTCGTGCGGCAGTGAAAGGGTTAACCTTCTGTGTATTGTCACAGTGAACAGGGTTAACCGTTTGGTGGTGAGGCAGTGAAAGGGTTAAAGCTTATGGAGCGTCTAAGTGACTCGGTCAGGAAAGCTCCTGTGACCATATATAATATATATAATATATATATATATTAATATATATATTCCAATCGTCTCGTCTATGACGGCGGTCTCCAACGGTTTCTTGTGTGTCGCGGACCATTTTCACGCCGGACCATTTCCCCCCGGCCTGGGGTGTGTAAAACAATAAAAAAGGAACCTAAATGAAACCAATATACATTATATTATGCAATTAAAAAAAACTATTAAACGATTATCACACCAATATCTACTCACCATAATTCAGAATCAGTTGAGCTGGTTTCCCGGCAACTAGATGGTCCAATCTGGAGGTGATGGTCGACACCGGTGCCCCTAAGAATGATGCTTTAGTTTGGTTCAAACTTTATTTGAATAGGGACATAAAGTAAATGTGTGAGACAGTGTTAGAGGGGACTGTGTGTGGAGACAGTGTTAGAGGGGACTGTGTGTGGAGACAGTGTTAGCCAAAGCAAATGTTCAACTTCAACTGGACTTTCAGAGCAGACACTAAGATGAAGCGTTAATTTCTTGAGATGGTCAGTGTAAAGGTAAGGTCCGTGTAAAGACAGTGTTAGAAGAGACTGTGTGTGAAGACAGTGTTAGAAGAGACTGTGTGTGAAGACAGTGTTAGAAGAGACTGTGTGTAAAGACAGTGTTAGAGGGGACTGTGTGTAAAGACAGTGTTAGAGGGGACTGTGTGTGAAGACAGTGTTAGAGGGGACTGTGTGTGAAGACAGTGTTAGAAGAGACTGTGTGTAAAGACAGTGTTAGAAGAGACTGTGTGTAAAGACAGTGTTAGAGGGGACTGTGTGTAAAGACAGTGTTAGAGGGGACTGTGTGTGAAGACAGTGTTAGAGGGGACTGTGTGTGAAGACAGTGTTAGAAGAGACTGTGTGTAAAGACAGTGTTAGAAGAGACTGTGTGTAAAGACAGTGTTAGAGGGGACTGTGTGTAAAGACAGTGTTAGAGGGGACTGTGTGTGAAGACAGTGTTAGAGGGGACTGTGTGTGAAGACAGTGTTAGAAGAGACTGTGTGTAAAGACAGTGTTAGAGGGGACTGTGTGTGAAGACAGTGTTAGAAGAGACTGTGTGTAAAGACAGTGTTAGAGGGGACTGTGTGTGAAGACAGTGTTAGATTAGACTGTGTGTAAAGACAGTGTTAGATTAGACTGTGTGTAAAGACAGTGTTAGAGGGGACTGTGTGTGGAGACAGTGTTAGATTAGACTGTCTGTAAAGACAGTGTTAGATTAGACTGTGTGTAAAGACAGTGTTAGATTAGACTGTGTGTAAAGACAGTGTTAGAGGGGAATGTCTGTAAAGACAGTGTTAGATTAGACTGTGTGTAAAGACAGTGTTAGATTAGACTGTGTGTAAAGACAGTGTTAGAGAGGACTGTCTGTAAAGACAGTGTTAGATTAGACTGTGTGTAAAGACAGTGTTAGATTAGACTGTGTGTAAAGACAGTGTTAGATTAGACTGTGTGTAAAGACAGTGTTAGAGGGGACTGTGTGTAAATACAGTGTTAGAGGGGACTGTGTGTAAAGACAGTGTTAGATTAGACTGTGTGTGAAGACAGTGTTAGATTAGACTGTGTGTAAAGACAGTGTTAGATTAGACTGTGTGTAAAGACAGTGTTAGATTAGACTGTGTGTAAAGACAGTGTTAGAGGGGACTGTGTGTAAAGACAGTGTTAGATTAGACTGTGTGTAAAGACAGTGTTAGAGAGGACTGTCTGTAAAGACAGTGTTAGATTAGACTGTGTGTAAAGACAGTGTTAGATTAGACTGTGTGTAAAGACAGTGTTAGAGGGGACTGTCTGTAAAGACAGTGTTAGATTAGACTGTGTGTAAAGACAGTGTTAGATTAGACTGTGTGTAAAGACAGTGTTAGATTAGACTGTGTGTAAAGACAGTGTTAGAGGGGACTGTGTGTAAAGACAGTGTTAGATTAGACTGTGTGTAAAGACAGTGTTAGAGGGGACTGTCTGTAAAGACAGTGTTAGAGGGGACTGTGTGTAAAGACAGTGTTAGATTAGACTGTGTGTAAAGACAGTGTTAGATTAGACTGTGTGTAAAGACAGTGTTAGATTAGACTGTGTGTAAAGACAGTGTTAGAGGGGACTGTGTGTAAAGACAGTGTTAGATTAGACTGTGTGTAAAGACAGTGTTAGATTAGACTGTGTGTAAAGACAGTGTTAGAGAGGACTGTCTGTAAAGACAGTGTTAGATTAGACTGTGTGTAAAGACAGTGTTAGATTAGACTGTGTGTAAAGACAGTGTTAGAGGGGACTGTCTGTAAAGACAGTGTTAGATTAGACTGTGTGTAAAGACAGTGTTAGATTAGACTGTGTGTAAAGACAGTGTTAGATTAGACTGTGTGTAAAGACAGTGTTAGATTAGACTGTGTGTAAAGACAGTGTTAGAGGGGACTGTGTGTAAAGACAATGTTAGATTAGACTGTGTGTAAAGACAGTGTTAGAGGGGACTGTGTGTAAAGACAGTGTTAGATTAGACTGTGTGTAAAGACAGTTTTAGATTAGACTGTGTGTAAAGACAGTGTTAGGGGGGACTGTGTGTAAAGACAGTGTTATAGGGGACTGTGTGTAAAGACAGTGTTAGAGGGGACTGTGTGTGAAGACAGTGTTAGAAGAGACTGTGTGTAAAGACAGTGTTAGAGGGGACTGTGTGTAAAGACAGTGTTAGATTAGACTGTGTGTAAAGACAGTGTTAGAGGGGACTGTGTGTAAAGACAGTGTTAGATTAGACTGTGTGTAAAGACAGTGTTAGAGAGGACTGTCTGTAAAGACAGTGTTAGATTAGACTGTGTGTGAAGACAGTGTTAGATTAGACTGTGTGTAAAGACAGTGTTAGATTAGACTGTGTGTAAAGACAGTGTTAGATTAGACTGTGTGTAAAGACAGTGTTAGAGAGGACTGTCTGTAAAGACAGTGTTAGATTAAACTGTGTGTGAAGACAGTGTTAGATTAGACTGTGTGTAAAGACAGTGTTAGATTAGACTGTGTGTAAAGACAGTGTTAGAGGGGACTGTCTGTAAAGACAGTGTTAGATTAGACTGTCTGTAAAGACAGTGTTAGATTAGACTGTGTGTAAAGACAGTGTTAGATTAGACTGTGTGTAAAGACAGTGTTAGAGGGGACTGTCTGTAAAGACAGTGTTAGATTAGACTGTGTGTAAAGACAGTGTTAGATTAGACTGTGTGTAAAGACAGTGTTAGAGGGGAGTGTGTGTAAAGACAGTGTTAGATTAGACTGTGTGTAAAGACAGTGTTAGAGGGGACTGTGTGTAAAGACAGTGTTAGAGGGGACTGTGTGTAAAGACAGTGTTAGATTAGACTGTGTGTAAAGACAGTGTTAGATTAGACTGTGTGTAAAGACAGTGTTAGAGGGGACTGTGTGTAAAGACAGTGTTAGATTAGACTGTGTGTAAAGACAGTGTTAGATTAGACTGTGTGTAAAGACAGTGTTAGAGAGGACTGTCTGTAAAGACAGTGTTAGATTAGACTGTGTGTGAAGACAGTGTTAGATTAGACTGTGTGTAAAGACAGTGTTAGATTAGACTGTGTGTAAAGACAGTGTTAGAGGGGACTGTCTGTAAAGACAGTGTTAGATTAGACTGTCTGTAAAGACAGTGTTAGATTAGACTGTGTGTAAAGACAGTGTTAGATTAGACTGTGTGTAAAGACAGTGTTAGAGGGGACTGTCTGTAAAGACAGTGTTAGATTAGACTGTGTGTAAAGACAGTGTTAGATTAGACTGTGTGTAAAGACAGTGTTAGAGGGGAGTGTGTGTAAAGACAGTGTTAGATTAGACTGTGTGTAAAGACAGTGTTAGAGGGGACTGTGTGTAAAGACAGTGTTAGAGGGGACTGTGTGTAAAGACAGTGTTAGATTAGACTGTGTGTAAAGACAGTGTTAGATTAGAGTGTGTGTAAAGACAGTGTTAGAGAGGACTGTCTGTAAAGACAGTGTTAGATTAGACTGTGTGTAAAGACAGTGTTAGATTAGACCTCTGTGTAAAGACAGTGTTAGATTAGACTGTGTGTAAAGACAGTGTTAGATTAGACTGTGTGTAAGGACAGTGTTAGATTAGACTGTGTGTAAAGACAGTGTTAGATTAGACTGTCTGTAAAGACAGTGTTAGATTAGACTGTGTGTAAAGACAGTGTTAGATTAGACTGTCTGTAAAGACAGTGTTAGATTAGACTGTGTGTAAAAACAGTGTTAGATTAGACTGTGTGTAAAGACAGTGTTAGATTAGACTGTCTGTAAAGACAGTGTTAGATTAGACTGTGTGTGAAGACAGTGTTAGAAGAGACTGTGTGTGAAGACAGTGTTAGAAGAGACTGTGTGTAAAGACAGTGTTAGAGGGGACTGTGTGTAAAGACAGTGTTAGAGGGGACTGTGTGTGAAGACAGTGTTAGAGGGGACTGTGTGTGAAGACAGTGTTAGAAGAGACTGTGTGTAAAGACAGTGTTAGAAGAGACTGTGTGTAAAGACAGTGTTAGAGGGGACTGTGTGTAAAGACAGTGTTAGAGGGGACTGTGTGTGAAGACAGTGTTAGAGGGGACTGTGTGTGAAGACAGTGTTAGAAGAGACTGTGTGTAAAGACAGTGTTAGAAGAGACTGTGTGTAAAGACAGTGTTAGAGGGGACTGTGTGTAAAGACAGTGTTAGAGGGGACTGTGTGTGAAGACAGTGTTAGAGGGGACTGTGTGTGAAGACAGTGTTAGAAGAGACTGTGTGTAAAGACAGTGTTAGAGGGGACTGTGTGTGAAGACAGTGTTAGAAGAGACTGTGTGTAAAGACAGTGTTAGAGGGGACTGTGTGTGAAGACAGTGTTAGATTAGACTGTGTGTAAAGACAGTGTTAGATTAGACTGTGTGTAAAGACAGTGTTAGAGGGGACTGTGTGTGGAGACAGTGTTAGATTAGACTGTCTGTAAAGACAGTGTTAGATTAGACTGTGTGTAAAGACAGTGTTAGATTAGACTGTGTGTAAAGACAGTGTTAGAGGGGAATGTCTGTAAAGACAGTGTTAGATTAGACTGTGTGTAAAGACAGTGTTAGATTAGACTGTGTGTAAAGACAGTGTTAGAGAGGACTGTCTGTAAAGACAGTGTTAGATTAGACTGTGTGTAAAGACAGTGTTAGATTAGACTGTGTGTAAAGACAGTGTTAGATTAGACTGTGTGTAAAGACAGTGTTAGAGGGGACTGTGTGTAAATACAGTGTTAGAGGGGACTGTGTGTAAAGACAGTGTTAGATTAGACTGTGTGTGAAGACAGTGTTAGATTAGACTGTGTGTAAAGACAGTGTTAGATTAGACTGTGTGTAAAGACAGTGTTAGATTAGACTGTGTGTAAAGACAGTGTTAGAGGGGACTGTGTGTAAAGACAGTGTTAGATTAGACTGTGTGTAAAGACAGTGTTAGAGAGGACTGTCTGTAAAGACAGTGTTAGATTAGACTGTGTGTAAAGACAGTGTTAGATTAGACTGTGTGTAAAGACAGTGTTAGAGGGGACTGTCTGTAAAGACAGTGTTAGATTAGACTGTGTGTAAAGACAGTGTTAGATTAGACTGTGTGTAAAGACAGTGTTAGATTAGACTGTGTGTAAAGACAGTGTTAGAGGGGACTGTGTGTAAAGACAGTGTTAGATTAGACTGTGTGTAAAGACAGTGTTAGAGGGGACTGTCTGTAAAGACAGTGTTAGAGGGGACTGTGTGTAAAGACAGTGTTAGATTAGACTGTGTGTAAAGACAGTGTTAGATTAGACTGTGTGTAAAGACAGTGTTAGATTAGACTGTGTGTAAAGACAGTGTTAGAGGGGACTGTGTGTAAAGACAGTGTTAGATTAGACTGTGTGTAAAGACAGTGTTAGATTAGACTGTGTGTAAAGACAGTGTTAGAGAGGACTGTCTGTAAAGACAGTGTTAGATTAGACTGTGTGTAAAGACAGTGTTAGATTAGACTGTGTGTAAAGACAGTGTTAGAGGGGACTGTCTGTAAAGACAGTGTTAGATTAGACTGTGTGTAAAGACAGTGTTAGATTAGACTGTGTGTAAAGACAGTGTTAGATTAGACTGTGTGTAAAGACAGTGTTAGATTAGACTGTGTGTAAAGACAGTGTTAGAGGGGACTGTGTGTAAAGACAATGTTAGATTAGACTGTGTGTAAAGACAGTGTTAGAGGGGACTGTGTGTAAAGACAGTGTTAGATTAGACTGTGTGTAAAGACAGTTTTAGATTAGACTGTGTGTAAAGACAGTGTTAGGGGGGACTGTGTGTAAAGACAGTGTTATAGGGGACTGTGTGTAAAGACAGTGTTAGAGGGGACTGTGTGTGAAGACAGTGTTAGAAGAGACTGTGTGTAAAGACAGTGTTAGAGGGGACTGTGTGTAAAGACAGTGTTAGATTAGACTGTGTGTAAAGACAGTGTTAGAGGGGACTGTGTGTAAAGACAGTGTTAGATTAGACTGTGTGTAAAGACAGTGTTAGAGAGGACTGTCTGTAAAGACAGTGTTAGATTAGACTGTGTGTGAAGACAGTGTTAGATTAGACTGTGTGTAAAGACAGTGTTAGATTAGACTGTGTGTAAAGACAGTGTTAGATTAGACTGTGTGTAAAGACAGTGTTAGAGAGGACTGTCTGTAAAGACAGTGTTAGATTAAACTGTGTGTGAAGACAGTGTTAGATTAGACTGTGTGTAAAGACAGTGTTAGATTAGACTGTGTGTAAAGACAGTGTTAGAGGGGACTGTCTGTAAAGACAGTGTTAGATTAGACTGTCTGTAAAGACAGTGTTAGATTAGACTGTGTGTAAAGACAGTGTTAGATTAGACTGTGTGTAAAGACAGTGTTAGAGGGGACTGTCTGTAAAGACAGTGTTAGATTAGACTGTGTGTAAAGACAGTGTTAGATTAGACTGTGTGTAAAGACAGTGTTAGAGGGGAGTGTGTGTAAAGACAGTGTTAGATTAGACTGTGTGTAAAGACAGTGTTAGAGGGGACTGTGTGTAAAGACAGTGTTAGAGGGGACTGTGTGTAAAGACAGTGTTAGATTAGACTGTGTGTAAAGACAGTGTTAGATTAGACTGTGTGTAAAGACAGTGTTAGAGGGGACTGTGTGTAAAGACAGTGTTAGATTAGACTGTGTGTAAAGACAGTGTTAGATTAGACTGTGTGTAAAGACAGTGTTAGAGAGGACTGTCTGTAAAGACAGTGTTAGATTAGACTGTGTGTGAAGACAGTGTTAGATTAGACTGTGTGTAAAGACAGTGTTAGATTAGACTGTGTGTAAAGACAGTGTTAGAGGGGACTGTCTGTAAAGACAGTGTTAGATTAGACTGTCTGTAAAGACAGTGTTAGATTAGACTGTGTGTAAAGACAGTGTTAGATTAGACTGTGTGTAAAGACAGTGTTAGAGGGGACTGTCTGTAAAGACAGTGTTAGATTAGACTGTGTGTAAAGACAGTGTTAGATTAGACTGTGTGTAAAGACAGTGTTAGAGGGGAGTGTGTGTAAAGACAGTGTTAGATTAGACTGTGTGTAAAGACAGTGTTAGAGGGGACTGTGTGTAAAGACAGTGTTAGAGGGGACTGTGTGTAAAGACAGTGTTAGATTAGACTGTGTGTAAAGACAGTGTTAGATTAGAGTGTGTGTAAAGACAGTGTTAGAGAGGACTGTCTGTAAAGACAGTGTTAGAGAGGACTGTCTGTAAAGACAGTGTTAGATTAGACTGTGTGTAAAGACAGTGTTAGATTAGACCTCTGTGTAAAGACAGTGTTAGATTAGACTGTGTGTAAAGACAGTGTTAGATTAGACTGTGTGTAAGGACAGTGTTAGATTAGACTGTGTGTAAAGACAGTGTTAGATTAGACTGTCTGTAAAGACAGTGTTAGATTAGACTGTGTGTAAAGACAGTGTTAGATTAGACTGTCTGTAAAGACAGTGTTAGATTAGACTGTGTGTAAAAACAGTGTTAGATTAGACTGTGTGTAAAGACAGTGTTAGATTAGACTGTCTGTAAAGACAGTGTTAGATTAGACTGTCTGTAAAGACAGTGTTAGATTAGACTGTGTGTAAAGACAGTATTAGATTAGACTGTGTGTAAAGACAGTGTTAGATTAGACTGTGTGTAAAGACAGTGTTAGATTAGACTGTGTGTAAAGACAGTGTTAGATTAGACTGTGTGTAAAGACAGTGTTAGATTAGACTGTCTGTAAAGACAGTGTTAGATTAGACCAGGGGTCAGCAACCTTTTTGACATGAAGTGCCAGTTTGAAATATAGTTGTAACTAGTGTGCCTTATCAACAATATTCCATGCATTGTAATTATTTTTTCTCATAATCAGGTATTTTTAATCATAATTTTTACATTATTACATTATTATTGTTATTATTAACAATATTATTATGATGGTTGTATCAACCCTAAATCTGAGTTGGGGCGGGGGTGCAATGCAGACAAACAGTTTTGCTTTACTGAGCTCCGTTATCTGGGGGCTGTAGCTGGTCACTTTAAGCTGCACACCGGAGCATCTTTTAACCCAGCTGTTTGCTGTTCTCTGATATTTTCTGACATTTCGTTGATGCGTCGCTCGACACTTCGAGCTGACATGGGGATATCTGTTATCCTTGATTTGATTGTCTCTTTGTTTGGCAAGCCTTCAAAGTTCAAACAAAACATCTGAGCTACAGAGAAAAGCCTCCTTGATATACTCGCCATCAGTGAATGGCTTTCCACATTTCATTGCAATGAGCAATGCGATAGCTTGCTTCAGTCGCGTGGTCTTTAGCAGTCGTGAACACTTTGAGGGTGCTGGCTTGCTTTCCATACCTGGCCACGGCACGTTTAATCGATTCTGCCTTATCCGCCTGATCTTTGAAACTTTTTTGATGCTTCGTATTCAAAATGGCGTTTCACACCTGACGTTCGGCAAACTACATTTTCTAAACATAAAGTACACACAGCACGGTCCTTCTGACACACAAACCCGTAGTCGTCTGTCCACAAGGGCTGGAATGCCCAAATTTCCTTTGCTTTAACTTTCTTAGCGGGGCTTGCCATCATGAAAGACGGCACATACAGAATGCAACCGCAGCACTGTGTGATTACCTCGGAACTGCGCGCGGGCGCGGGAGGCCAGCTGACTGCTGACAGCTGAGCACCATGGGAACAGCTGTATAGCTGTCATAGGGGTGTGCAAAACAGGCGACTTACAAAAAAGAACCTGTGGGAGGATTTCAACAAGATAAATGCGACAACCGTGCAAAATATTTCACTATAATATTTCAAAGCAAAAAAATAAAAATAAAATTATTATCTTTTTTTTAATGCTGCCCCCTGTGCCAATGAAAATGCCCCTGCGTGCCTATGCAGGCACGCGTGCCTAGGGTTGCCTACGCCTGGATTAGACTGTGTGTAAAGACAGTGTTAGGGGGGACTGTGTGTGAAGACAGGGTTAGAGGGGACTGTGTGTAAAGACAGTGCTAGAGGGGACTGTGTGTGAAGAGAGTGTTAGAGGGGACTGTGTGTGAAGACAGTGTTAGAGGAGATTATTGATTTTAATTAGTCGTCTGCCTCCAGAGACCAGGTGATGATTTAACCATCGAGGAGAATGGGCCTGAGAGCTATGATAAAGATCTCTCTCTCTCTCTCTCTCTCTCTCTCTCTCTCTCTCTCTCTCTCTCTCTCTCTCTCTCTCTCTCTCTCTCTCTCTCTCTCTCTCTCTCGCTCTCTACCTCCGGTCAATGGTCTCTAACTACACACCCTCAAGACCCCTACGCTCTGCATCTTCTGGCCGCCTCAGACCTACTCCTATCCAAGCTCCGGGAGGGTCATCAAGGAGAAGCCGCCTATTCTCAGTCCTTGCCCCACGATGGTGGAATGAACTACCCATCCCAGTTAGGAGCCGAAT
>NW_028172059.1:0-16000 GCF_963971535.1 Notolepis coatsorum
AGCCTCCTGCAACTGTGTGTTGCACCAGGCAATGTAGAACAACTAACAACAGTCACAGAGTGAAGAACAGTGCGTCTTTGGACAACTAACAACAGTCACAGAGTGAAGAACAGTGCGTCTTTGGACAAATAACAACAGTCACCCGAGTGCCATTTTTATTATTGTTTGCGGTTTGTAAAAGACGGCTCATCCCCACCATTCGACAAAATATATATAAAAAAGTCAACTGGTAAAATTTTCCCCAGCTATTGTAACATGCAACCCATCCATGTAAATATCAGCAAGTTAATTTAAATATAACTGTGATGCTATTATCATTATACCGCCATGTATACAGCAGGTGCTAGAATAATATTCTATATTATGTGCAAAAGGGTTAAAGCGGGCGAGCTGACGATAGATTTCTGACAGGGTCAATATGATTATACAGTTTAAACAGATGAGACATGGCGACATCGAGCAATGTCACAGCAGCTTCTGGTTTACAGTAGATACGAGTAGAAGTAATCTAAACTGTAATGATTTATGATATGTGTAGAAGAAGAAAGGAGAATCTTATTGACCTCATTTTAATCTCAGTTTCCTCATTTGCATCATACATAATAAACCCTTACACTGCAGATTTCTCCAGTACTGCAATTACAGCGTGAAGCAGTGGAGGGGGTATTACAGTCACTCCCATGGTTCTGTCATCCTGTCTATCCTTCTGTCTGTCATTTTGTCTGTCATCCTGTCTATCCTTCTGTCTGTCATTCTGTCTGTCATTCTGTATATCATTCTGTCTATCCTTCTGTCTGTCATTATGTCTGTCATTATGTCTATCATCATGTCTGTCATTCTGTCTGGCTGCACCATGTAACAGTCACAAATGTGCCTATTGTATTTCTGTTGTTATTTAGTTGCTAAGTGGTGCTCCATTGTTTGTACCTGATGTAGCTACAGGTTTCATTTGATTTACTGTAACCTGAGCCGCGTCTATACTTTCCGTAGCCGCATTTCTGGCAGACCTTCTCTGATTGGCCGACGCCAGTTTCTACACTGGTTAGGCTTAGGCACTCTTCGAAGTTGGTTAAGGTTAGAGTTTGTCTTAGAGCGTGATGGCAAGTTCTTTCGACGGTTAAGCTTAGGCACTCTTTCGAAGTTGGTTAAGGTTAGAGTTTGTCTTAGAGCATGGCGATAGAACGCCAGGTATTTTGCAGGCTGTTCGACGCGGAAATGGGCAAAGACACAGCTCATCACGCTATTGGGCAAACATGTCAGTGGCCAATCAGAGAGCGTCATTCAGTGCCAATCAGAGAGTGTCTGCCAGAAATGCGGCTACGGAAAGTATAGACGCACCTGAGCCAGTGACTTCTTCACTTCCGGTTCCACCTGACGTCTGACAGCAGCGTCAAGTGTCAACTTGTAGTTTCCCTAGTAACGATGTGGCTAGTGGTTGTTTTAATATAGTTGTGTACTGTAAATTGAATAGTGCTGTATGACCAGGCATCGTATGGCCATAGTCCTTATTGTATATTTAGCAAATAATAAATGGGTTTGTGCCAAATCCCAAAAGCGACAATGTCTGTTAAGCTATCGTGCTAAGCTATACTGGTGCTGTTATTTTCATGCTGACAAGTTGACAGCCAGACACATTACACAACAGCCATAACTTCCACAGTTCTGATCCGATGTGGATGAAACATGGCACATACTGTATGTAGGCTGACCTGGATTCTAGAATATCTTTCAAATCGGTCAATGACAAGTATTTCATTTCCCAGTGAAATTATTGACTATTGACTAGCCTTGAATAGCCTCACCTATGACTCCTAGACATAGACCTGCACACCTAGACCTAGACATAGACCTGCACACCTAGACCTAGACATAGACCTGCACACCTAGACCTAGACATAGACCTGCACACCTAGACCTAGACATAGACCTGCACACCTAGACCTAGACATAGACCTGCACACCTAGACCTAGACATAGACCTGCACACCTAGACCTAGACATAGACCTGCACACCTAGACCTAGACATAGACCTGCACACCTAGACCTAGACATAGACCTACACACCTAGACCTAGACATAGACCTGCACACCTAGACATAGACATAGACCTGCACACCTAGACCTAGACATAGACCTACACACCTAGACATAGACATAGACCTGCACACCTAGACCTAGACATAGACCTGCACACCTAGACCTAGACATAGACCTGCAACAGCGTTTCCGTTAGCCGGTAATTACCGGTATTTGACCGGCAAAATCTGTTGAAGTCCGACATATTTAATCTCTCCGGTCTTAATGTCCGGTGAAAATAATGCCCTCTAAGCACAATTTGATTATTTGAATTGTATTAAAATAGGCTAAAATTAAATAGCCTATGCGATGAACGAAACAATCATTACATTTGTTTCATCGTTGCTTCACCAAGCAGGTATAATAATGTTGTCAACGAGAGCTTAGTGCTGGGTTTTGCAAGTGCATGTGTAGCTGCAGAGCCGGAGCAGCAGCAGCACAGTGCAGTATTCCAATTCAGCCATGATTGGCAATTCAACTGTTGGGTGGGGGGCGCTGTTGAGCGGTCCCCAGATAGAGCCAAAAAACAGCTGAATCTGCTGCTCTGCAGCGCCATACTCTTTGCAAATAAGTCGTTGCGAGGTGGAGAGAGTCATCACGCAAACCCACGATAATGTTGCCGTCTCTCTCTGCCAAATTTCTCAGTTCTTCGCTTGATATAATTAATACAAATGTCCAATATAACGGAATTCGTTAGCTCATAAAAATGTGATTATAACAGACTGCTGTTTAATAATGTCGGGCGACTGCCCACAGACACCTATTTGATTTAAAGTCGGCAGCAGCACGGAGTCTCGGGACTTATTTTATTTGGAATATAATGATTGTATACGCAAAAGTAGCCTAGTTTTAAGTTAAAATATTATAAATCTACATGCCTTGAGGATGTCAATTATTTTTAAGCTCAATAAACTCTGACCGGAATTTCTCTCATTTGACCGGTAGATTTAAATCTACCGGACCCTGAGACCGGCAACAATTTTTTCTAACGGAAACCCTGACCTGCACACCTAGACCTAGACATAGACCTGCACACCTAGACCTAGCCATAGACCTGCACACCTAGACCTAGACATAGACCTGCACACCTAGACCTAGACATAGACCTACACACCTCAATACTCAATGCTCAATACACAATATTGTATTGAGCATTAACATGTTATTTTTAATGGAATAGGTAAGAAAATAAAGAAAATAATGATAATCTGCAATTGAGATTAGATAATCGTGCATCCCCCCCCCCCCCCCCCCCCCTAGTGCAATTAAAGTAGTTTCACTTGTTTTTGACAATATCTTTAAGATTTTAAGATTCATGAAATGGCTGAACTAGAATGATAATCTGATCTATGTTAACAGCCACAGGGGAGTGAAACAGCACCTATAAACCGTGTTATGGCACAATCTGTCTAAGTGGTAGAGCACACCTACACTGAAAAAAAAAGTTCGTTGGATTTACTTGATTTTAATGTGTACATTGGTTCCACATGATCAGAATATGTCCAACTGACATACTTTTCCTCGTTCTCCTTACTTACTTATTGCTTGTGAACCCAACATATTGCATTCACATTAAGATTACTTAAAATAAACATGTTGATTCAACATATTTGTCGTTACAGTAAACACAATTTAATTGTGTAATGTTAACATATTTTAATGATGTTCAACACTAACTCCAACTTGATTTCTTAATGTAAATCTAACTTGATTTGTTCAAAACACAACTTGATTTCTTAATGTAAATCTAACTTGATTTGTTCAAAACACAACTTGATTTCTTAATGTAAATCTAACTTGATTTGTTCAAAACACAACTTGATTTCTTAATGTAAATCTAACTTGATTTGTTCAAAACAGAACTTGATTTCTTAATGTAAATCTAACTTGATTTGTTCAAGTTAACACAACTTGATTTCTTAAAGTGAATCTAACTTGATTTGTTCAAGGTCATACAATCTTACATGTTTTCGCATTGACAACAAAGGCAAAGAGTCAGAGTTATGTACCAAAAATGTTTAACATTTTATTGACCATGAGGTAGGTGAACAACAGCAGTGGCTATAGTCAATATATAATAATAGATAGTCAATGTTTCTAAAACTGTTCGGGACAGTTGGCTATCAAAGTTGAAATACAAAATACAACAAGTAAACCCTGCATCGACAGCATATAAATACTGCTGGGAATGTAACAGAAACTATCAAGTAGGTCCAAGCTTAAGAGTCAGAGTTATGTACCAAAAATGTTTAACATTTTATTGACCATGAGGTAGGTGAACAACAGCAGTGGCTATATATAGTCAATATATAATAATAGATAGTCAATGTTTCTAAAACTGTTCGGGACAGTTGACTATCAAAGTTGAAATACAAAATACAACAAGTAAACCCTGCATCGACAGCATATAAATTCTGCTGGGAATGTAACAGAAACTATCAAGTAGGTCCAAGCTTTTGCATCACTACGATTAAGGCATCACAACACATTAAAACACATTTTGCTGGTTAGTGTTTGTCCTTGTATTTAAAGATATATCCATTAATTATGAATTGATAGCACTAGTACATTTCCATAATGTTTTGAATTGTTAGTGTTTTAATTCTCTTTTAATTTAGTTGTTTAAGAACTCCTGGTAAGTTAGTGTGATAGAAATGTGTTTGTATTTTGCGTGTATGTGTCTTGGTGTGATCAAAATGTGTGCGTATGTTGCATGTATGTGTCTTGGTGTTATACAAATGTGTGTGTATGTTGTGTGTATGTGTCTTGGTGTGTTTGAAGCTCTGCAATGTAGTTTTGGGAACAAAAACATGACCTGTAGTCAGGGAACAAAATTAACTTTTTGACTTACCAGCCATTTGGCTGGTAGATTTTAAAAACTACCAGCCAGGCAGATTTTTTACCAGCCAAAAATTAAAAATAGCTTTTTAGTATATCGCCATGTGTTATTATTACTATATAATACTCTCATATGCTATTTTCAATTAATATCATAAACAACATAAGGAATATTAGCATAATTTTGAGTGGACTGAAGGAATAAGTCAGCGTTAATAGTTTTAAATGCAAATAATTTATTGAAACATAGAAGTGGGGTCGGGGACACACACACTGTTTCAACTCACCACCCCCGCATCATATTGTAGTCTAGTCTGTCTTCAAACTTCCACTCCTCTCGAAACCTTTTTATATTTGAATATCAACATTATCTGTGACTGTGCATCCTCAGTAATCCTCAGTTTACTACAATATACTCCTCTCCTGAGTCCTGACTAGTGACTTCATCGTCTTTCCAAACGCACGCACACACACAGAGAAAGGGAGAGTACCCCCCCCCCCATTTCGCTTTCCCCAGTCCACACTGTCTGCTGTTCTCTATGGCTCTGCCGCTGATCAGGATTAGCTTGTTAGCTTACGCTAACATAACGTTCATTTCGGGCGATGTGGGCATAAAGGAATGGCGACGATGTTAGATGCATTTGACCCGTTGTGAGAAGAAGAAAAAACCACAGACTTATTTCGGCTCGCAAAATAGGCGCACTGCTGTGTAGCGCTGCTCTCAGGGAACAAACTTAACTTTTTGACTTACCAGCCATTTGGCTGGTAGATTTTAAAAACTACCAGCCAGGCAGATTTTTTACCAGCCATTGGCGGTTGGCTGGTACTTATTTTGTCCCCTGCCTGTAGTATAATGTTTCAGTGGTTCTCTATAAAGTGCATATGCTCACTGTAAAAGGCAAATACAAAATACTGTGAACTGTTACCACAAACAAATGAAAATAAGGGAAAAAAAACTACTGTTGATACTGTATACATCTGGTGTAAGATTAAGTAATGGATGAAGAGAAATACAAAATACAACAAGTAAACCCTGCATCAACAGCATATAGTCAATGTTTCTAAAACTGTTCGGGACAGTTGACTATCAAAGTTGAAATACAAAATACAACAAGTAAACCCTGCATCGACAGCATATAAATACTGCTGGGAATGTAACAGAAACTATCAAGTAGGTCCAAGCTTTTGCATCATTACGATTAAGGCATCATAACACATTAAAACACATTTTGCTGGTTAGTGTTTGTCCTTGTATTTAAAGATATATCCATTAATTATGAATTGATAGCACTAGTACATTTCCATAATGTTTTGAATTGGTTAGTGCAGTAGATATTTCTATTATAATTATAGATCAGAGCTTTAATAATGTAACTAATGGACTTGATTTGTCACTCATGTGCTCAGTGATGCACAGTGATCAGACTATATATGCATCACTGTGCCTCACTGCATCACTGAGCACAGAGCAGTGGCGGACTGGGACACAAATTCAGCCCGGGACATTCAGACGCACCAGCCCACACACCGGCCCACGCACCGGCCCACGCACCGGCCCCGAAACCGGCCCACACAACGGCCGTTATGAAACACTTGTCCAGTATTAAACAACCCAAGGCTGTGGCTAAGGAGTCAACATCAGGGAGACCAAATCTACACACCGCCCCTAGATGTGCACTCATGCACAGTGCACACACACACACACACACAGAGACACACACATACATATACCGTTACTTCCTGTCATTGGCATATGTTTTATTTTTTTACTAACATCTTAGTGCCTCATTAGCCTAGGGATTAAGGATACATGAAGAATTAACTACACCATAATAATATTGAGGTTTTGATCCATAGAAAAGGTCTGTGCTACACAATTTCAGTTAGATTGGATTTATTGTCCTTTAATTTGGCACTCATGACATTAGTTGCTTGCCGTTTAATCAACATCGAAAGACCCCCCACTTCCTCCCAGACACCCATTCCAAGAGCTTGTTTTCTCTCTCTCTCTCTCTCTCTCTCTCTCTCTCTCTCTCTCTCTCTCTCTCTCTCTCTCTCTCTCTCTCTCTCTCTCTCTCTCTCTCTCTCTCTCTCTCTCTCTCTCTCTCTCTCTCTCTCTCTCTCTCTCTCTCTCTCTCTCTCTCTCTCTCTCTCTCTCTGTATGTGTCTCTCTATGTGTGTGTCTCTCTCTCTCTCTGTGTCATTCCCTCTCTCTGTGTGTCTCTCTCTGTCTCTCTCTCTGTGTCTCTCTCTCTGTCTCTCTCTCTGTGTGTCTGTCTGTCTGTCTGGACTGGGCTCTCTCTCTCCCCTCAGGGTCAGCTGTGCTGGACTGGGCTCTCTCTCCCCTCAGGGTCAGCTGTGCTGGACTGGGCTCTCTCTCTTTCCTCAGAGTCAACTGCATAAGAAGAACATCAGCAATCAATAATAATGGCTTGAATTCATACAGCGTTTTTCAGCCTTTTGAAAACACCCAAAGTAGTAGTAGTAGTAGTAGTAGTAGTAGTAGTTTATTCAGTCATCATCTCACACAATACAATATACCCCATCATTTAACAATATTTGATTTTACAGTGACTGAGAAGGTACAGACTGAAGCAATGCTTATATAGCCTATGCCTGTCCTATATTCTTAACAACAATTAAAAAAATTAAGACTCCAAAACAGTATTCTAAAAGAAAATAGCAAAAAAAAAAAAACAGTATTATTCACCCTTGTAGTTTTCAAAAATAGCTTTACAAACCATTTTCTTAAAAACCAAAAGCGAATTACTCATTCTTAACTGTATATCAGCATTGTTCCACAAAGCGCTTCACAGAAACCATCAAGCATTCACACTCACACATCATACGCTACTGGTGGTCGTGAGCAGCATCAGCAAACACAGCTTCCCTGTGGCAGACTGACGGAATCATGTCTGCTATTCAGCGCCAACCACCATCAACAACCTTCATAAATACATTCAACATTAATGGAATAGGCTAACTACCAACTTAGCTGTAGCAGTTAGCTGTTATATGCAATCACATTTGTTTAACTACGGGGTAGTAGTTGACCTAGTTGTTAGCTTAAGCTAGTTAGCTGTGGTTATCTACAAACATGTAGATGAGACTAATCGAGAACATGGCTAACTGTTGGGAATTCTAAGGTACATCTTATTTAAGCATGTAAAATGGCAACTAATCAATTCAATCAATTAGATTACCAATATTATATCAACATGAAAATTTGAAAGGGAACATAATAGTATTTTATTTGAGTATTTACTATTATAATATTAGTAGCCAATTAATTTGCAGCCCGTCCTAGGTTCTGATTGGCTCTCTAGGTTAGCACTTTAGCTTCCGATGCTGTGGTGGGCACTAGTCCTAACATTGCTAACTAAACTTTTAGTCCGAGAAAAAACGTCACGAGTCACGACTATTTACGTCCACGTGCTGTAAGGAATCAGGAATACGGAAAGCACATTGTCTTGTAATAGAATGACTGAAATCACTGCAAGAACTAGTATAGGCTAGCTAGCCCTCATGAACCGGCACACACCAACAGTAGAATATGCACTAGGCTACTGCACGCACCTGTCATGTTACTGTTGGTTCCTTCCACTTGAACTTCATCATCATTAGCAGCAGCAGCTACTCTAACGCCAGCCCTTCCTCTACTAAACATGTCTGTAATTTTAGAACATTGTTCTGCGTCTTTTACTAGCAATTCTAGCTTTTTCAGCTCCACACCGGCCCACAGACTGGCCCACATACTGGCCCACATACTGGCCCACACACCGGCCCACATACTGGCCCACACACCGGCCCACATACTGGCCCACACACCGGCCCACAGACTGGCCCACACACTGGCCCACATACTGGCCCACACACCGGCCCACACACTGGCCCACACACCGGCCCACATACTGGCCCACACACCGGCCCACAGACTGGCCCACATACTGGCCCACACACCGACTCACACACTGGCCCACACACCGGCCCACATACTGGCCCACACACTGGCCCACATACTGGCCCACACACTGGCCCACACACCGGCCCACATACTGGCCCACACACTGGCCCACATACTGGCACACACACTGGCCCACATACTGGCCCACACACTGGCCCACATACTGGCCCACATACTGGCCCACACACTGGCCCACACACCGGCACACACACTGGCCCACATTAGTGGCCCACACACCGGCCCACATACTGGCCCACATACTGGCCCACACACCGGCCCACATACTGGCCCACACACCGGCCCACATACTGGCCCACACACCGGCCCACACACTGGC
The DNA here is from genome assembly GCF_963971535.1 of Notolepis coatsorum. NCBI lineage: Eukaryota > Metazoa > Chordata > Actinopteri > Aulopiformes > Paralepididae > Notolepis > Notolepis coatsorum. The sequence goes on from NW_028172059.1 coordinate 9,217, forward strand.
CCACATTAGTGGCCCACACACCGACTCACACACCGGCCCACACACTGGCCCACACACCGGCCCACATACTGGCCCACACACCGGCCCACAGACTGGCCCACATACTGGCCCACACACCGACTCACACACTGGCCCACACACCGGCCCACATACTGGCCCACACACTGGCCCACATACTGGCACACACACTGGCCCACATACTGGCCCACACACTGGCCCACATACTGGCCCACATACTGGCCCACACACTGGCCCACACACCGGCACACACACTGGCCCACATTAGTGGCCCACATACTGGCCCACATACTGGCCCACACACTGGCCCACACACCGACTCACACACTGGCCCACATACTGGCCCACACACCGGCCCACACACTGGCCCACATTAGTGGCCCACACACCGACTCACACACTGGCCCACACACTGGCCCACACACCGGCCCACATTAGTGGCTCACACACTGGCCCACACACTGGCCAAAAAAAAAAGTAAAAAAAAAAAAAAGTAAAAAAAAAAAAGTATAAAAAAAAGATTTTTTTTTTTTTTTTTTTTTTTCTTTTTGGACCAGCCCACTTTGGTTCCGGCCCATCGGGATTCGTCCCGAACGTCCCGATGGCCAGTCCGCCACTGGCACAGAGTGACGGTTACCATCTTCCTGGACTTTTACTTTTAAAACAACATTGTCAATATTACACTTATAAATAGGGGTGTCCGATATTATCGGCCGACCGATATTATCGGCCGATATCGGCAGTAAAATGTGATATCGGAAAATATCGGTATCGGTTTAAAAAAATAAAAAACAATAACAATATTTGTTATATATATATCCAGTGAAATTATTAGTTACCTGAAATTATTCAGTTTTTTGGGGGGGGAAACCCTGCATATATCGGTATCGGTTGATATCGGTATCGGAAATTAAGAGTTGGACAATATCGGAATATCGGTATCGGTAAAAAAGCCAATATCGAGCATCCCTACTTATAAACTTAATGTAGATCACTATTTTTTACTGTATTTATATTAGCATGTACATACATTACATAGGAAATGTGAATCCCGGACCGTATTTTATTTTATTCTTTATTCTTAGGCAATTTTTTGTTCTTATTTGTGATTTGTTTTGTCTACCTAAATGTTTACTGTGAACAATTTGTAGTGCCAAATTTCCCTCGGGATGATTAAAGTATTTCTATTCTATTCTATTTATGTTACAGGGTTAGGTGCTGGGAATGTAACAGAAACTATCAAGTAGGTCCAAGCTTTTGCATCACTACAGATTAAGGCATTCTTTAACAGCATAAACGGGATTTAAAAGGCAAATACAAAATACTGTGAACTGTTACCACAAACAAATGAAAATAAGGAAAAACAACTACTGTTGATATACATCTGGTGTAAGATTAAGTAACGGATGAAGAGAAATACAAAATACAACAAGTAACTTGAACTTACTTGAACAACAAGTAAACCCTGCATCGACAGCATAGGTAAATACTTCACCTACAAACATAATACTGTTCTGACAGCACAACAGTATTGGTGTAATGAAGAGATTTTCTGAAAAATAGAAAAACTTTAAATGCGTATGTTTATAAAAAGCAATGAAATAAATTATGTAATAACAACAGACGGCGAGGTGGTGCAGGTTTGATTGAGACATTTTGATAGCAGGTGATCTTAAAGGAAAACTCAAACATTTTGGGAAATTAGCTTATTTAACATCTTCCCTCGAGTTAGACAAGAAGATATATACCTTTTTCGTCTCTCTGCATGCATTGGGCTTAGGGAACGCCTGGACCGTTAGCCTAGCTTAGCTTCATCACTGGAAGTGGGGCAGACATCTAGCCTAGTTCACTACAGTCAGGAAATATACTCCAAATACAATCAAAATACAACTCCCAAACGTTCCTGTAAACATGTTGTGACCTGTGTATTTACCATGTCTCCCAGTCACACAAGTCTCCCAGTCACACAAGTCTCCCAGTCACACAAGTCTCCCAGTCACACAAGTCTCCAAGTCACACAAGTCACACGAGTCTCCCAGTCACACAAGTCTCCAAGTCGCACAAGTCACACGAGTCTCCAAGTCACACAAGTCACACAAGTCTCCAAGTCGCACAAGTCACATGAGTCTCCAAGTCACACAAGTCTCCAAGGCACACAAGTCTCCAAGTCACACAAGTCACACAAGTCTCCAAGTCACATAAGTCTCCCAGTCACACAAGTCTCCCAGTCACACAAGTCTCCAAGTCACACAAGTCACATGAGTCTCCCAGTCACACAAGTCTCCAAGTCGCACAAGTCACATGAGTCTCCAAGTCACACAAGTCTCCAAGTCACACAAGTCTCCCAGTCACACAAGCCTCCAAGTCACACAAGTCACACGAGTCTCCCAGTTACACAAGTCTCCAAGTCACACAAGTCACACAAGTCTCCAAGTCACACAAGTCTCCCAGTCACACAAGTCTCCAAGTCACACAAGTCACACGAGTCTCCCAGTTACACAAGTCTCCAAGTCACACAAGTCACACGAGTCTCCAAGTCACACAAGTCACACAAGTCTCCTATTCACACAAGTCTCCAAGTCACACAAGTATCCCAGTCACACGAGTCTCCAAGTCACACAAGTCACATGAGTCTCCTATTCACACAAGTCTCCAAGTCACACAAGTCTCCCAGTCACACGAGTCTCCAAGTCACACAAGTCACACGAGTCTCCCAGTCACACAAGTCTTCAAGTCACACAAGTCTCCCAGTCACACGAGTCTCCAAGTCACACAAGTCACACGAGTCTCCAAGTCACACAAGTCACACAAGTCTCCAAGTCACACAAGTCTCCCAGTCACACAAGTGACTTGGAGACTTGTGTGACTGGGAGACTTGTGTGACTGGGAAACGTGGTAAATACACAGGTCACAACATGTTTACAGGAACATTTGGGAGTTGTATTTGGAGTATATTTCCTGACTGTAGTGAACTAGGCTATGTCTGCCCCACTTCCAGTGATGAAGCTAAGCTAACGGTCCAGGCGTTCTCTAAGCCCAATGCATGCAGAGAGACGAAAAAGGTATGTATCTTCTTGTCCAACTCCAGGGAAGATGTTGGAGTTTTACTTTAAGATGCCTCGGCGGCGCATAGAATAAGTGGGCCCAATGTCTATCACTGTCTGTCTGTCTCTGTTTGTTTCTCTCCGTCAGTCAACAAGTTTTTAGCTAATTAACATTTTCAACATGCTTTCACTGAAAGAGCCTGTTTTTTAGAGCGAGTGCCTTGTTTGAAAGTTTACCTCCATCCAGTTCCATGAAAATCTTTTGGATTACCTCAAAGGTGTAGCGGAGCTGCGAAGGGTAGCTGAGGTTTAAGGCATACATCAGTCCGAACAGCATTGCAACAGCTAATGCGCCATTATCCAGACCTTCCAATATCTTGGTGCCTTCGTAAGTCTGTGGCTAAATATGGCTCAGCCCTGACAAACAGACAGTGGCATCAATATAAACATAAAAGTGAAGATACTTTCTGTTACAATTAGTCATGGGTCAGACCTTACTCTGCATGGACTACAAGGCCAAATGAGAAAAGAAATAAGCACCGATTCATGTAGGCCTACATACCACATATTCTCGCACAAGGCTTTCTGGATCTTCACCCATGTAGATACACAGTCCCTTCAGGATACACTCACGTCCAGCATCCACGTCATCACACTGAAAGGAACATTTCTTGATTAGTGTCTTAATTCAGCCATTGTGCTTTATTTTAAAGTCAACTACTGGTTTAAACTGTTATATGACTACATTTTTCTCTGAGAATATAACAGTAGGATTCCTACGATGGCACAAGCCTTGCTGTGAGTAGTGTTGCACGGTATACCAGTATTGAAAAATTAACGTGGCACTAGAGGTTTGAAAGCGGTACTATACCTCATTTTAGAGGAAAGGTTCAAACTGAGACAAAAAGATGCAAATAGTGAAAGGAAAAAGATGAAAAATAAAGCACTCATGGCCTCCTGTACAATTTGATTGCCCTCTTTACCAATCATTTGTGGTAACTAAAAAATTCATTTCCATAGCCTTTCCTCCAATACAAAAAATCTTAATTCCCCCAAAACAGCCATAATTCAAAACTTTGTAGGTTTTTCATGACAGTGGGACCAGTTAGCACTTACGTCAGCCATTTGTGCCATTTGCCTTTTGAGCTTTTCCCCTAGCTGTCCTCCCCTCTTTTGGAACAGCTTCGTCAGGTTGTCAGAGTGGAGATCAAGCTGAGACAGGAACTTGGACTGAAGTGGCATGGTGGTGATTCTCTTGAATTCAGCATTGATCTGAAGACAGGTAAAAAGCACAGGAATCGGAATAAAATGGTTAGAGGGTAGTTATATATACAGCCGATCAGGAAGGGGGAGATATAGCACAACGAAATATAAAATCATATTAGCAGTTTGACAATGGACCCAACACTTCCCTTGTAACATTATCAACAGCAAATCCAAGATGAGATAAGCCATACATACCTCACTGACTTCAAAGAGAGCTGGCCACCTTGCCATGAAAGGCTCCACCATTGGTGCATCACGGACGACTTCAAGTCTTCTATGTGCGAAAGTCTTCTCCATCTTCAGTTTCACAACATCTCTGTTGTTCCTCTTCTTCACATCCAAGAGTAGATCTTTCTGCATGGCCTCCAGACTTTCCTCCGTTTCTGCTGATGGGTATGGTGGGCAGAAGTTAACCTCTGCTCTCTTGGCCTTTTTGACACCGAAGGCTGCACGCTTTCCTGTTGGTTTGTTTCTTAAAGAGTTCACCGTCACCTCTGGGCAGCCCAGATGTCTCAGCTCTCTGCGGTAGTTACCCAATTTATATTTTAAACTCATCTTCCATGCGCCATATCCAGTGCTGGACCCCTTCTCAGTTAAACATGGATGTGCCTTGATAAGACTCTGGGCTGTTTGTTCCATCTCCGTATCACTGACATAGACTTTATACAGAACAATTTCCTGCACTAAACCATCAAGGATGGCTGACATCAACTTGGGATCAGGGGTAAGTACAGTGCCATTTTGACTATAAGCTAAATTTGCCTGCTGAAGTTTTATTTCAGCATCATAGGGGAACTTAGGCACGTGGAAAACAGCAGGCCAAGAGGACCGTGAGCTCCTAAACTCAATTGATGGCAGTACATCTGGATCCACAGATTCAGGCACTTGAGAAGAAGTAGGCCAAGAGGACGTTGTAGACCCACTCGATGACAGTATATCTGTATCCATAGATCCATCCGACGAGAACAGAGAAGTATTTCCAGAGAAAGGATCGAGAGCTTGGGGGTTTAGGACTGGATAGAGAATAATGGGCCTTGACATATCAACAACTTTAAGAGTACCTTTGTCTTCTAGTTCTGAAATGGAGGTAAGGTTAAGGAAATCATTTTCAAACAAGGAGTCCTTAAATTGAAGTCTGAAGCTGCCCTGAAGTCCACACTGTTTCATCACTTCAATAAGAAGGCCATCAACGGATGCAGGGAATCCATGGGAGAGAGTCAATCTCTGAGAGCTGCCATCAGTCAAGATGATCTTAAGGATCACAGGAGTCGCCATCTTCAAAGTCTTTTACTCTGTAGAGACACAAAAAAAGTTATTAGACATCAGACATCCATACATTTCAGATTTCAAATTAAGTGGTAAAAGCCTACTTTTCAAGTATTGAGTACAGTAAGTTTGTGAATGGAAACCAGACCTCTCTCCACTAACGTGAGACTACCTTTTCCCCAATAACCCCCATTCCCCCCTGATAGCACACCTTTTATAACAGACAAACAGTGACAGACCATGACAGTAGCAGACAGTGAGTGAGTGACAAACAGACAGAGATAGACCGTGACAGAGAGTGAGTGACAGTGACAGAGAGTGAGTGACAGACAGACAGTGACGGTGACAGACAGTGACGGTGACAGACAGACAGACCTTTTATTTCAATATGCCTTTTCAATGTCACCATGCGGGCTGATCCAATCTTGTAGTCAACCAGTGGATAAGTATCCAGGAGTTCACAGAGTGCCACAAAAGTGAATGTTCTTGTGGGTGCTGGGCTGAGTTCGAAGGCTCTATAATGCTCTCTGTACCAACCACAAAGCTCTTGGACAATGTAGAATACACCCTCTTGTAAAATGCAGATTTGATCAATTTCACTAAATTCAGGCAATCCCCCTTCTGCTCTGTGGGCCACTATCATTCCCTTCCTATAGGTTATGCCATTGGTTGTCACACACTGTGCAAGTTGAACCTCAGTCGTGTCAGGGAACTTTTGCCTGATGACTTGTTCCTCTTTGAGTAAGTCTACTGGTAGAGTGGATACAGCTGAGACCTCTAGCTTAGGCTTGCTCAGACATGGAGAGCTCAGATGGTAAGCGATCATCATCTGATGCTTTGAGGCTAAAGAGAGGGGCACATTCTTGAAACAGCTTGTGTGTCTGATAACCTGTTTAAAAAAGCTATGCTTAGCCTCAAATCGCATTGTCCACTGTCCGACAAGTGGACCAAACAGCCTAAACATCTGGGGGTAGTGCTCCAGATAATGGTGTTTTGGTAGCAGCCTGATGGCAGGGAACAACTCCTGGTATCTCTGCCTGTGCTCTAGGATTTTACTTTCTAAAAAAGCCAGCGAGTCATCACTATGTACAGGGGCAACTACAAGCTCAGTGATGTCCTTCAGATCCATAAGAACAAGCCATGCAGGCTCATCTTCAGGTACAAGTGAACCAACCAAAAAAGGTAAGAAC
>NW_028172058.1:0-14000 GCF_963971535.1 Notolepis coatsorum
GCATCACCTGTCACACCTGGAGAGAGAGAGAGGCTCACAGACGAGGGGGCGTCACCTGTCACACCTGAGAGAGAGAGAGGCTCACAGACGAGGGGGGCGTCACCTGTCACACCTGGAGAGAGAGAGAGGCTCACAGACGAGGGGGGCGTCACCTGTCACACCTGGAGAGAGAGAGAGGCTCACAGACGAGGGGGGCGTCACCTGTCACACCTGGAGAGAGAGAGAGGCTCACAGACGAGGGGGGCGTCACCTGTCACACCTGGAGAGAGAGAGAGGCTCACAGACGAGGGGGGCGTCACCTGTCACACCTGGAGAGAGAGAGAGGCTCACAGACGAGGGGGGCGTCACCTGTCACACCTGGAGAGAGAGAGAGAGGCTCACAGACGAGGGGGCGTCACCTGTCACACCTGGGAGAGAGAGAGAGGCTCACAGACGAGGGGGCGTCACCTGTCACACCTGGAGAGAGAGGCTCACAGACGAGGGGGGCGTCACCGGTCACACCTGGAGAGAGAGAGAGAGAGAGAGAGAGAGAGAGAGAGAGAGGAGAGAGAGAGAGAGAGAGAGAGAGAGAGAGAGAGAGAGGAGGAGGGGGGCGTCACCTGTCACACCTGGAGAGAGAGAGAGTGAGGCTCACAGACGAGGGGGCGTCACCGGTCACACCTGGGAGAGAGAGAGAGAGAGAGAGAGAGAGAGAGAGAGAAAGAGAGAGAGAGAGAGAGAAAGAGAGAGAGAGAGAGAGAGAGAGAGAGAGAGAGGGGGGCGTCACCTGTCACACCTGGAGAGAGAGAGAGTGAGGCTCACAGACGAGGGGGCGTCACCTTTCTCTACCAATGCGATTTAGTATTTGGGCAACAACCACTAACTTACCAGAGCGACAAATCCAAGATCTCCTACCTGTCTGGTTTGCTCACGGGTCCTGTGTTAGAATGGGCAACCGCCCTCCACTTCAGTAATTCCCCTCTCTGCGATTCGTACTCCAATTACATCGGCGACGACATGCGGAAGGTTTTCGACCATCCCCCCGGTGGTTCAGATAGAACGGCCGCTTTATTCACCATCCGCCAAGGACACCGCAGCGTGAGCGAGTATGCTATTGAATTCCGTATCCTGGCAGCTGGTTCCCAGTGGACCGACGAGCCATTACTAGGTGCTTTCCGCCAGGGCCTCAGCGACGTCCTAAAAGACGAATTGGCGTCTAAAGAGAAGCCCACTTCCCTTGAGAATTTGATTAACTTGGCCAGAGATTTGGACACGCGTCTTAGGGAGCGCCGCCGTGAAAAAGTGCCGCTGCAGAGCCGCAGAGCTGGCGATCCGGAGCACACCGTTAACTAGGGATGCACCGAATATTCGGCCACTAAAAATGTTCGCCCGAAAATGGCCAAAATGGCCTTTTGGCTTTCGGCCGAAAGAGTTTTTTCACCGAAAATATATCACCGAATGTCAAAGAACAGAAACAACCTGTAACCTAACGCGTGTTGTTGTGATGATATCATCAAAACGCGGCTTCAGTCATTACATGCGCAACGTGAGCTCTTCAGTCCTGCGTTCTGCAGCCTGTGATAACTCCTCTTGGGACTCGGGAGTCGCGCTGTTTCTATGTAAACTCTGCGTGCGACGCGTCCAATAAATGCGTCTTTAACATGCTTTATATCCTCACCATTACTATATGCCCGTCGCGGTTAAAACCCTTTTTGATTAAAGTTAGCGTTAAGCTAGCTAACAAGGCTTCCGGTCCTCTTTCACTAGTCTCTCTTAAAGCTACGTCATCCCCGCTAATAGTCACGGGAGATGTAGTAAATACAACAGTCCTTCCATGTAGGCTAGAACGCCGTGAATTATGACAGTAGTTCAAGTTTCTTTATTAGTTGTCATACAAAAATACAGAGTACTTTTATATAAAATGCTTGCTGTAGCCACTACAGTAACACCATTAAGTCTGCTATAAGCTATTCTCCCTCTCATGTGTGCAGATCTTTATGCAGTTTTAAAGCACATTGGTTTTGTTCTGAATGCACTTTGTTGTAGTTATCCTACAGTGAAAAGAAAATGCCCTTGACTTGGAATTAATGTACTGTATGCATTCAGAAGTGCTGAATAAATGTTTTATGGACCCATAATTGTGAGGTTTTGTCCATTGCTCACCTACTCGCTCTGTTCCTTTAAGCCTACTCGCTCTGTTCCTTTAAGCCTACTCGCTCTGTTTCCGTTAGTTTCTGTTTATCAATTGCATTCTCCTCACCTCACTAGCCCCCACCCTCGCGTTCGTTTGCTCTTCAGCAACCACACCCTTGGACTACCTGTCATTATGTGTTTGATTGGTCTGGTGCCGAACTCACACTTCTAGTTCGATTATCAATTACCTCCCGCACCTGATGTGTATTCTAATTAGCACCCCTGTGGGCTTTAAGTACCTGGCTCTTCCCCTCTGTCCCTTGTCGGGTCGTGCCGTAACATCCCTTATTCATTCCGTATCATATTCTCTATCACCAAGACTCCTTCGGGAGGTCCTCTGTCTGTTTATGCTGTTTTCATCTCCGGCGTGAGATGCGCTCCAGCCTTCGCCTCCTGTCGCCGTTGCCTGAGGGAGACACTGGACTGCGCTCTCTAGACTTCCACGGGAGGAATCCCAGTGATCCACTTCAGACCTCCGCGCAGCAGACGTCCTGACGCGCATCCAGACCTCCGCGCAGCAGACGCGCTCCTCACTCCAGACGCGCATCGCTTCCTAATACTCTACGGGAGGATGCGTCTCTCCGAGCCGGCGCGCTCTTCTCTCCAGGCGCGCATCCAGACCTCCGCGCAGCAGACGCGCTCTTCACTCCTGACGCGCATCGCTTCCTAATACTCTACGGGAGGATGCGTCTCTCCGAGCCGGCGCGCTCTTCCGCGCAGACGCGCTCTTCACTCCAGACGCGCATTCAGACGCACTCCAGATGCGTCCTCCGTACCGGCGCGAACTCCAAGCAGTCGCGCACCACTCAGACCTCCGCGCCAGATGCGCCCTCCGTACCGGCGCGTACTCCAAGCAGTCGCGCACCACTCAGACCTCCGCGCCAGATGCGCCCTCCTTACCGGCGCGTACTCCAAGCAGTCGCGCAACACTCAGACCTCCGCTTGGACACCCCGTTCCCCGTGGCGACGCGCTCACCCTGTTTATCCTACTCTCGTTACGCACAGCGCCTGGGTGAGTTTTTATGACTGTCTTTGATCCTATTCGTTTTTCGTGTGTTTAATGACACTGAAGATATCCTGCTTTTTGTCAGACTGTCACTCACCCAGCGTTCAGCTTTTTGGATTGTTCATTGGGATAATATTTGGCCTAAACATCGCTCACTGTGTGTATACACACCGAAGATATTATCACTTGGATTTGTGTTTGGGACTTCGCTCACAGTGTTTATTTGCACCGAAGATTCTATCACGTGGATTTGTGTTTGGGACGTTTACTCACAGTGTGTATTTACACCGAAGATTCTGTCACCTGGATTACTCTGTTTTTGGGACAAGTCACTTCTCCTGTTCACCTGCTCTGTTCCCTACTGTACTCTGAGTTAACCCTCTCCCTCTCTCCCTCTCGGTTCCGTTTACCACCTCGGAGATTCTGCCGAGAGAAGTCTGCCGAGCGGCTCTGACGTCACCGTCTGCTTCCCCAGACTAACCATCCCGGGAGAAGCTGCAGAGCAGCAACATTTCATTAATGCTTGTATCCCAGGCGTTGTCTGTTTTCTCTGTCCCAGTATGCAGCTCCAGCCCTCGCCCTGTTCCAAGGCCTTACCCTGTTTTCTCTGTCCCAGTATGCAGCTCCAGCCCTCGCCCTGTTCCAAGGCCTTACCCTGTTTTATCTAGTCCTTCCAGTCCTCCCTCTCCCCAGCCCGCCTCCGCGGGTCTCTGTCCCTGTTTCCCCTCTCTAGCCCTCCCTGTCCTCCCTGTCCCCAGCCCGCCTCCGCGGGCCTCTGTCCCTGTCTCCCCTCTCTAGCCCTCCTAGTCCTCCCTGTCCAGTCCTCCTAGTCCTCCTAGTCCTCCCTGTTTCCTTCCTTGTCCCTTGCCCCGGCCCTGTTCCATTAGCCTTTCCGTTAGCCTTCCCTTAGCCTTCCCCTTAGCCAGCTCGCCTCTTAAAGGCACTGTGCCTTTTCCCTTTCTTGTTATCCTGTAATTTGTGTTCTCCCTTAAAGGGACAGTGCCGTTTCTGTGTGTTTTCAATAAATGCCCAGTTCTTGGCTTACTCTCATACCTGTCTTGTGTTGTGCGATTGGGGTCGGTTACAAACCATAACAGTACGACCCGACCAATCGACGACCCCAGCCAGCACAGACGGTGTATGTGAGTTTGCCTTTTTTTTTTGTTTCCCTCTAGTTCCCCTGTTAGCTCCCCTGTTAGCCCTGTTAGCTTCCCTGTTAGCCCTGTTAGCTCCCCTGTTAGCCCTGTTAGCTTCCCTGTTAGCCCTGTTGGCTCCCCTGCAGCTTGTTAGGCCTCTACTACCAGCATGGCCCCTGTCTGCTAGCCTTGCCCCGGCTGCTAGCACAGCCTCTATGTTAATGCAGCCCTTGCTGCTGGCATAGGCCCTGTAGCTAGCCATGCCCAGGCAGCTAACCCAGTCCCTCAGCAGGGCCTCAGTCTGCTAGCTTAGCTCCGGCTGCTAGCACAGCCTCTATGTTAATGCAGCCCTTGCTGCTGGCATAGGCCCTGTAGCTAGCCATGCCCAGGCAGCTAACCCAATCCCTCAGCATGGCCCCAGTCTGCTAGCTTAGCCCCGGCTGCTAGCACAGCCTCTATGTTAATGCAGCCCTTGCTGCTGGCATGGGCCCTGTAGCTAGCCATGCCCTGGCAGCTAACCCAGTCCCTCTGCATGGCCCCAGTCTGCTAGCTTAGCCCCGGCTGTTAGCACAGCCTCTATGTTAATGCAGCCCTTGCAGCTGGCATAGGCCCTGTAGCTAGCCATGCCCAGGCAGCTAACCCGGTCCCTCTGCATGGCCTCCACTTTTTGTGTAGTTTTCTCCCACTGCTAGGACTGCACCTTTCAGTATACACACCGAAGATATTATCACTTGGATTTGTGTTTGGGACTTCGCTCACAGTGTTTATTTGCACCGAAGATTCTATCACGTGGATTTGTGTTTGGGACGTTTACTCACAGTGTGTATTTACACCGAAGATTCTGTCACCTGGATTACTCTGTTTTTGGGACAAGTCACTTCTCCTGTTCACCTGCTCTGTTCCCTACTGTACTCTGAGTTAACCCTCTCCCTCTCTCCCTCTCGGTTCCGTTTACCACCTCGGAGATTCTGCCGAGAGAAGTCTGCCGAGCGGCTCTGACGTCACCGTCTGCTTCCCCAGACTAACCATCCCGGGAGAAGCTGCAGAGCAGCAACATTTCATTAATGCTTGTATCCCAGGCGTTGTCTGTTTTCTCTGTCCCAGTATGCAGCTCCAGCCCTCGCCCTGTTCCAAGGCCTTACCCTGTTTTCTCTGTCCCAGTATGCAGCTCCAGCCCTCGCCCTGTTCCAAGGCCTTACCCTGTTTTATCTAGTCCTTCCAGTCCTCCCTCTCCCCAGCCCGCCTCCGCGGGTCTCTGTCCCTGTTTCCCCTCTCTAGCCCTCCCTGTCCTCCCTGTCCCCAGCCCGCCTCCGCGGGCCTCTGTCCCTGTCTCCCCTCTCTAGCCCTCCTAGTCCTCCCTGTCCAGTCCTCCTAGTCCTCCCTGTTTCCTTCCTTGTCCCTTGCCCCGGCCCTGTTCCATTAGCCTTTCCGTTAGCCTTCCCTTAGCCTTCCCCTTAGCCAGCTCGCCTCTTAAAGGCACTGTGCCTTTTCCCTTTCTTGTTATCCTGTAATTTGTGTTCTCCCTTAAAGGGACAGTGCCGTTTCTGTGTGTTTTCAATAAATGCCCAGTTCTTGGCTTACTCTCATACCTGTCTTGTGTTGTGCGATTGGGGTCGGTTACAAACCATAACAGTACGACCCGACCAATCGACGACCCCAGCCAGCACAGACGGTGTATGTGAGTTTGCCTTTTTTTTTGTTTCCCTCTAGTTCCCCTGTTAGCTCCCCTGTTAGCCCTGTTAGCTTCCCTGTTAGCCCTGTTAGCTCCCCTGTTAGCCCTGTTAGCTTCCCTGTTAGCCCTGTTGGCTCCCCTGCAGCTTGTTAGGCCTCTACTACCAGCATGGCCCCTGTCTGCTAGCCTTGCCCCGGCTGCTAGCACAGCCTCTATGTTAATGCAGCCCTTGCTGCTGGCATAGGCCCTGTAGCTAGCCATGCCCAGGCAGCTAACCCAGTCCCTCAGCAGGGCCCCAGTCTGCTAGCTTAGCCCCGGCTGCTAGCACAGCCTCTATGTTAATGCAGCCCTTGCTGCTGGCATAGGCCCTGTAGCTAGCCATGCCCAGGCAGCTAACCCAATCCCTCAGCATGGCCCCAGTCTGCTAGCTTAGCCCCGGCTGCTAGCACAGCCTCTATGTTAATGCAGCCCTTGCTGCTGGCATGGGCCCTGTAGCTAGCCATGCCCTGGCAGCTAACCCAGTCCCTCTGCATGGCCCCAGTCTGCTAGCTTAGCCCCGGCTGTTAGCACAGCCTCTATGTTAATGCAGCCCTTGCAGCTGGCATAGGCCCTGTAGCTAGCCATGCCCAGGCAGCTAACCCGGTCCCTCTGCATGGCCTCCACTTTTTGTGTAGTTTTCTCCCACTGCTAGGACTGCACCTTTCAGCTAGCAAGGTCAGTTTTTCTCCCACTGCTAGGACTGCCCTTTCAGCTAGCAAGGTCAGTTTTCCCACTGCTAGGACTGCCCTTTCAGCTAGCAAGGTCAGTTTTTCCCACTGCTAGGACTGCCCTTTCAGCTAGCAAGGTCAGTTTTTTCCCACTGCTAGGACTGCCCTTTCAGCTAGCAAGGTCAGTTTTCTCCCACTGCTAGGACTGCCCTTTCAGCTAGCAAGGTCAGTTTTCCCACTGCTAGGACTGCCCTTTCAGCTAGCAAGGTCAGTTTTTCCCACTGCTAGGACTGCCCTTTCAGCTAGCAAGGTCAGTTTTCTCCCACTGCTAGGACTGCCCTTTCAGCTAGCAAGGTCAGTTTTCTCCCACTGCTAGGACTGCCCTTTCAGCTAGCAGGGTCAGTTTTCTCCCACTGCTAGGACTGCCCTTTCAGCTAGCAAGGTCAGTTTTCTCACACTGCTAGGACTGCCGCTTCAGCTAGCAAGGTCAGTTTGCCCCACTGCTAGGACTGCCCCTTCAGCTAGCAAGGTCAGTTTGCTCCCACTGCTAGGACTGCCCCTTCAGCTAGCAGGGTCAGTTTTCTCTCACTGCTAGGACTGCCCCTTCAGCTAGCAAGGTCAGTTTTCTCTCACTGATAGGACTGCCGCTTCAGCTAGCAGGGTCAGTTTTCCCACTGCTAGGACTGCCCTTTCAGCTAGCAAGGTCAGTTTTCTCACACTGCTAGGACTGCCCCTTCAGCTAGCAAGGTCAGTTCCCCACAGCTAGGACTGTCCTTCCAGCTAGCTTGTTCTACTCATGCTGGTCCAGCCCTGTCTGCCAGCCTAGCTCCGGCAGCTAGCGCAGCCTCTATGTTAATGTAGCAGTACAGCTAGCATGGGCCCTGTAGCTATCAGTGCCCTGGCAGCTACCCTTTCCCTCTGCTAGCCCCTTCCCTGTTCCCCTCTCCAGTGCCCCTGTTCCAGCCCTGTCTGCTAGCCTAGCTCCGGCAGCTAGCGCAGCCTCTATGTTAATGTAGCGGTACAGCTAGCATAGGCCCTGTAGCTATCAGTGCCCTTGGCTGTTACCCCTCAGCTCCTCTAGTTACCCCTCTGCTCCTCTGGTTACCCCTCAGCTACCATGGTTACCCCTCTGCTCCTCTGGTTACCCCTCAGCCACCATGGTTACCCCTCTGCTCCTCTAGTTACCCCTCAGCTCCTCTGGTTACCCCTCAGCTCCTCTGGTTACCCCTCAGCTCCTCCAGCTGCCCCTCAGCTACCCTAGTTACCCCTCAGCTACCCTGTTCTTTTGCTAGCCCCATTTTTGTTGTGGCTTCCCCTGCTGGCTTGGCCCAGTACCTTTTGTTTGTTGCCTTGTTTTGTTCCCCTGCCACTCTGTCTGTATTTTAGGGTCGCCGGGTGGCTCCCGTGGAGGGGGGGGTACTGTGAGGTTTTGTCCATTGCTCACCTACTCGCTCTGTTCCTTTAAGCCTACTCGCTCTGTTCCTTTAAGCCTACTCGCTCTGTTTCCTTTAGTTTCTGTTTATCAATTGCATTCTCCTCACCTCACTAGCCCCCACCCTCGCGTTCGTTTGCTCTTCAGCAACCACACCCTTGGACTACCTGTCATTATGTGTTTGATTGGTCTGGTGCCGAACTCACACTTCTAGTTCGATTATCAATTACCTCCCGCACCTGATGTGTATTCTAATTAGCACCCCTGTGGGCTTTAAGTACCTGGCTCTTCCCCTCTGTCCCTTGTCGGGTCGTGCCGTAACATCCCTTATTCATTCCGTATCATATTCTCTATCACCAAGACTCCTTCGGGAGGTCCTCTGTTTGTTTATGCTGTTTTCATCTCCGGCGTGAGATGCGCTCCAGCCTTCGCCTCCTGTCGCCGTTGCCTGAGGGAGACACTGGACTGCGCTCTCTAGACTTCCACGGGAGGAATCCCAGTGATCCACTTCAGACCTCCGCGCAGCAGACGTCCTGACGCGCATCCAGACCTCCGCGCAGCAGACGCGCTCCTCACTCCAGACGCGCATCGCTTCCTAATACTCTACGGGAGGATGCGTCTCTCCGAGCCGGCGCGCTCTTCCGCGCAGACGCGCTCTTCTCTCCAGGCGCGCATCCAGACCTCCGCGCAGCAGACGCGCTCTTCACTCCTGACGCGCATCGCTTCCTAATACTCTACGGGAGGATGCGTCTCTCCGAGCCGGCGCGCTCTTCCGCGCAGACGCGCTCTTCACTCCAGACGCGCATTCAGACGCACTCCAGATGCGTCCTCCGTACCGGCGCGAACTCCAAGCAGTCGCGCACCACTCAGACCTCCGCGCCAGATGCGCCCTCCGTACCGGCGCGTACTCCAAGCAGTCGCGCACCACTCAGACCTCCGCGCCAGATGCGCTCTCCTTACCGGCGCGTACTCCAAGCAGTCGCGCACCACTCAGACCTCCGCTTGGACACCCCGTTCCCCGTTCCCCGTGGTATTTGGCCTTAACATCGCTCACTGTGTGTATACACACCGAAGATATTATCACTTGGATTTGTGTTTGGGACTTCGCTCACAGTGTTTATTTGCACCGAAGATTCTATCACGTGGATTTGTGTTTGGGACGTTTACTCACAGTGTGTATTTACACCGAAGATTCTGTCACCTGGATTACTCTGTTTTTGGGACAAGTCACTTCTCCTGTTCACCTGCTCTGTTCCCTACTGTACTCTGAGTTAACCCTCTCCCTCTCTCCCTCTCGGTTCCGTTTACCACCTCGGAGATTCTGCCGAGAGAAGTCTGCCGAGCGGCTCTGACGTCACCGTCTGCTTCCCCAGACTAACCATCCCGGGAGAAGCTGCAGAGCAGCAACATTTCATCAATGCTTGTATCCCAGGCGTTGTCTGTTTTCTCTGTCCCAGTATGCAGCTCCAGCCCTCGCCCTGTTCCAAGGCCTTACCCTGTTTTATCTGTCCCAGTATGCAGCTCCAGCCCTCGCCCTGTTCCAAGGCCTTACCCTGTTTTATCTAGTCCTCCCAGTCCTCCCACTCCCCAGCCCGCCTCCGCGGGTCTCTGTCCCTGTTTCCCCACTCTAGTCCTCCCTGTCCTCCCTGTCCCCAGCCCGCCTCCGTGGGCCTCTGTCCCTGTCTCCCCTCTCTAGCCCTCCTAGTCCTCCCTGTCCAGTCCTCCTAGTCCTCCCTGTTTCCTTCCTTGTCCCTTGCCCCGGCCCTGTTCCATTAGCCTTTCCGTTAGCCTTCCCTTAGCCTTCCCCTTAGCCAGCTCGCCCCTTAAAGGCACTGTGCCTTTTCCCTTTCTTGTTATCCTGTAATTTGTGTTCTCCCTTAAAGGGACAGTGCCGTTTCTGTGTGTTTTCAATAAATGCCCAGTTCTTGGCTTACTCTCATACCTGTCTTGTGTTGTGCGATTGGGGTCGGTTACAAACCATAACAATAATAGTGATTATTTATTATTTAAGTTAAGTTTAGCCATAATCATATATTTTTCCATAATCAGGTAGCTGAACAACATTGGTAAAAAAAATTCTATTCTATGAATCATTTTTGGCCTTTCGGCATTCGGTTTTCGGCCAACTGTTTCCTATTTTCGGTATCGGTTTCGGCCAAGAATTTCCCATTCGGTGCATCCCTACCGTTAACAGTGTGCCGCTGCAGAGCCGCAGAGCCGACGACTCAGAGTCTATGGAACTCGACCGCTCTTGCCTCCCTATCCGCGATGGCCGTCACAGACTCAGGTCAGGGGCATGTCTGTACTACGGGCAACTAGGCCACTCCATCGCTTCATGTTCGGTTTGCCCAAACGACGGGGCTCGACAGTGCACAAGCCTTAAATTTGTTCCCAGCTCCGGTCCAAATATGCAATTCAGTGCCACGCTTTACCTCACCGGTCAATCACTCCCTCTGTCCGCGCTGGTCGACTCGGGCGCAGACGAAAACCTCATTGACGCTGGGGTAGTGTCCCACTACCACATTGCCACCGACGCCTTGCCAATCCCCCGCGATGCTCAAGGCCTAAACGGGAGGTTGCTCTCGCAAATAACCCACCACACCACGCCTCTCCGCCTTCAACTCTCCGGTAATCATAGCGAGGAGATCCGTTTCCATGTCATTGAATCCCCCCATAATCCCATCGTGCTAGGCATGCCGTGGCTAAAGCTACACAACCCTGTAATAAATTGGCCAACGGGCTCAGTCACGAGCTGGAGTGCTCACTGCCACGCCTCTTGTCTACGGTCGGCACGGTCGCCACTGGCAGCCGCAGGTTCTCCCCTTCCCAACGAACCTATTGACCTTTCGACTGTTCCTCCAATTTATCACAACCTAGAGGCTGTGTTTAGTAAACAACAGGCTCTCTCCCTGCCACCTCATCGCCAGTACGACTGTGCTATTGATTTGCTCCCGGGAGCCCCGCTCCCCGCTAGTCGCCTGTTTAACCTCTCACGCCCAGAGA
Source organism: Notolepis coatsorum (assembly GCF_963971535.1). Classification (NCBI taxonomy): domain Eukaryota; kingdom Metazoa; phylum Chordata; class Actinopteri; order Aulopiformes; family Paralepididae; genus Notolepis; species Notolepis coatsorum. The sequence continues at coordinate 11,129 of NW_028172058.1, forward strand.
GAGAGTCTATGGAGAAATACGTCCACGAGTCCCTGGCCTCGGGCATTATTACCCCCTCCTCCTCTCCTGTCGGCGCGGGATTCTTTTTTCTGTCCAAAAAGGATGGCTCCCTTCGCCCCTGTATCGACTACCGGGGTCTCAACAACATCACGGTCAAGAACAAGTACCCCCTACCATTGATTAACTCTGCTTTCGAACCCCTGCAAGGTGCCACCATTTTCTCGAAGTTGGACCTCAGAAATGCCTATCACCTTGTCCGCGTCTGGGAGGGAGACAAATGAAAGACGGCCTTTAAGACACTGCTCAGACACTTCGAGTACAAGGTAATGCCTTTTGGGTTGACCAACGCCCCTGCTGTCTTCCAGGCCCTTGTCAACGACGTTCTCCGTGATGTCCTTAACCGCTCTGTCTTTGTTTATCTGGACGACATCCTGATTTTCTCCCGCTCTATGGAAGAGCACATCCAGCATGTCCGCCGGGTCCTCCAACTCCTGCTGGAGAACAAGCTGTTCGTCAAGGCGGAGAAGTGTGAGTTCCACGTCTCCTCCATCGGGTTCCTCGGCTACATCATCGAGGGAGGCAAGATCCGGGGCGGATCCCGAGAAGATCAAGGCGGTGACCGACTGGCCCCGTCTCACCAACGTCAAGCAGCTCCAACACTTCCTGGGGTTTGCTAACTTCTACCGGCGTTTCATCAGGGACTACAGCCAGGTCGCTGCACCCCTCACCCAGCTCACCTCGCCTTCCGTGCCCTTCATCTGGTCAGACAGAGTGGACTCTGCCTTCACCGAGCTGCGCCGGCGCTTCACCTCCGCGCCCATCCTCGTCCAGCCAGACACGTCCCACCAGTTCGTGGTGGAGGTGGACGCCTCAAGTACCGGAGTAGGGGCGGTCCTCTCCCAACGCTCCGCTCTCGACCAGAGACTGCATCCCTGCGCCTTCTTCTCTCGCTGCCTGACCCCAGCGGAAGTCAATTACGACATCGGGAACCTGGAGCTCCTGGCAGTCAAACTGGCTCTCGAGGAATGGAGACACTGGCTGGAGGGATCGGAGATCCCCTTTCTGCTCTGGACTGACCACAAGAACCTCGCCTACGTCCAGACGGCCAAGCGTCTGAACTCCCGCCAGGCACGCTGGGCACTGTTCTTCACCAGATTCAACTTCACCCTGACTTACAGGCCTGGCTCCAAGAATGTCAAGCCGGACGCCCTCTCCAGGCAGTTTGTCCCCGAAGAGGGTTCCGCGCACCCGGACACTATCCTCCCCTCCTCCTGCCTGGTGGGCGCCGCCACCTGGGAGATCCAGTCCGTCGTCCGGGAGGCCCAACGCGTCCAGCCTGATCCAGGTAACGGCCCACCTAACCGGCTTTTTGTCCCCTACCTTGTCCGTTCCCAGGTGCTCCAGTGGGTCCACGCTTCCCGGTTCGCCTGTCATCCTGGAATCAACCGTACCCTGTCCCTGCTGAAGCGGCACTTCTGGTGGGTCACCATGAGGGAGGACACCCGCGACTTCGTCCTGGCGTGTACCGTCTGTGCTCGTGGGAAGGCTTCCCACCAACCACCTGCCGGGTTCCTCCGGCCGCTCCCTGTTCCCGGTCGGCCCTGGTCGCATGTCACCCTGGACTTCGTCACCGGTCTGCCTCCCTCACACGGTAACACAGTCATTCTCACTATCGTGGACAGTTTCTCGAAGGCCGTGCACTTTGTTGCTCTCCCCAAACTCCCCTCTGCTTCAGAGACCGCGGACCTGATGGTGCTCCACGTCTTCCGTCTCCACGGGATCCCGGTGAATGAATGACTTTTATTTATATAGCACCTTTCACAGCACGAATGCACAGGGTGCTTTACACTACAGCTTAATATAAAAAACACAATAAATCAAAATCAGAAATAAATGACAACAACAACAGACAGCAGTTAAAAAACAGTGAAACCAGATAGAAAAAGTAGAATAAAAGAATTTGGATAAAATCATGAGTCACTAATTAAAACAAAACTATAGGAACAGTGAGGACAAGAAAAAGTGCCTACAGTATGTATGACCAAAGGCCTGTCTGAACAAATGTGTTTTTAGTTGTTTTTTAAAAGAGTTTTCAGAGGGGGCAGTTCGCAGGTCCAGGGGGAGAGCGTTCCAGAGCTTTGGTGCTGTCACCTCGAAGGCTCGATCACCCCTTGTTTTCAGCCTGGACCTGGGGACCACCAGGAGGTGCTGATCGGCAGATCTGAGTGAGCGGGTGTTGGTGTAGGGATGGATGAGTTCAGTGATGTAGATGGGGGCCTGACCGTGAAGTGCTCTGAAAGTGAAAGTGAGGACTTTGAAGTGAATTCTATAGTGTACCGGGAGCCAGTGCAGGGATACCAGAATGGGAGTGATGTGACATGATTTTTTTGACCTTGTGAGTAGCCTGGATGCAGCATTTTGGACCATTTGTAGTTTGTTTGTGGATGATTTGGTGAGACAGGTGAAAAGTGAGTTGCAGTAATCAAGCCTAGAGGAAATAAAAGCATGCACGGACAGTTCTAGTTCAGAGTGAGATATGATGGTGCGTAGTTTTGCAATGTTACTGAGGTGAAAGAAGCAGGTGCGTGTGAGTGTTTTGACATGTTTGTCTAGGTTCATGGCCTGGTTGAAGACAACACCCAGGTTTCTCAGGTGGACATTGTCTCCGACAGGGGTCCGCAGTTTATCTCCCAGGTATGGAAGGCCACGGTCAGCCTCTCCTCCGGGTTCCACCCGCAGACCAACGGTCAGTCGGAGCGGGCCAACCAGGACCTGGGATCCGCCCTCCGCTGCGTGATGACCCGGGACCCCTCCGACTGGAGTACGTTCCTGCCGTGGATCGAGTACGCCCACAACTCGCTGTCCTCCGCGG